>NC_141604.1:13890098-14058212 GCF_047967505.1 Dipteris shenzhenensis
TTTTGGGGTATTTATACAAGTTGGAGAGCTTCTCTCTCTACATAGGAATTATAAAACATTCTCTCTCTACATGTAGAACTTGCATGTAGAAGTTGCATGTTGCATGTAGGAGTTGCATGTAGAACTCGCATGTAGAACATGCATGTAGGAATCACATGTAGAACTTGCAAGTAGAACTTGCATGTAGGAGTTGCAAGTTCTAATGTTGAGGATTCCTAAGAGGAATTATTCCTAGCCTTATGCAAGTACAAGCGGAGCTTTGTCGCTACTCTACACACACATTTTGTACTACCTTGGGCGATATATATGACAGGAGTGAAGACATGTTTTGCCCTTTGGTTCTATATGACGGTTCCTATGCATCAATTTGGGTTCTTGTTTGCAAGCCTATTATGATTCAATATCATGATTAGTGGAGAATCGATCAAAGGACAACGAGGCTTTGATTATTCTATTTATTCCATTGAGAATTACTCTAACATTTTATAAGCATTTCATTATCTCATTGAATGCCAACTACAGATTATTTTTCGAACACTAGATTGCAAGATCTGACTATGCTAATCTAGATAGAGTGACATGGATAACAACTGTGTGCTAGAATTGAAGTTTGGATGCCACAGCTTGAATGAGTTGTTCTAATTTCATTTGGTTGTGATAGCCAGGTGAGTTGGCATACCTCTCCATCAGGTTTGCATTGAAAAATCTAAGGCATGAAGATATGGTGTTGGCAACTTCGGGGAGTACTCTACTATGGATTATCTCCAACTACTGATAAATAGGATTGGACTTTCTATTGAAGACTATTCATGAGTATTATTGTACTTTTTGGAATTTACTGACATGAATGTGAGTATGCTAATTGAAATCCCACTTTGTCACTTTGTCAGAAAGTACGATGTGGTAATGAATTATTCTCACTTATGTGGTGTTAAGGGCGATGATATATAGTTGTATTTGATTTACTAGTACATTGAGAAATGATTCAATGGTATAATTGATAGGACAAACACACACACATGTGCATGTACATGCGCGCACACACACACACACACTTCTTCTTCGACCCCTATCTCTTGCCCTCCCTTCGCATTATTTCTTCCCTCTATCTCCCTCCATGTGCCTACTTCCCCTCTATCACCTTTCTCCTCTTCTTCTTCAACCCCCATCTCTTGCCCTCCCTCTGCATTATTTCTTCCCTCTATCTCCTCCATGTGCCTACCTACTCCTCTATCACCTTTTTCCTCGTATCTTGTGTTGCATGGTAGTTTCCCTTGTTTGCCCTTCCTTCTTCTCTTAAGGACCTCTCCTCAGCTAACTATCTCTTGCTCGACCCTCTTCTTTTTAGTAGCTCTCCTATGTCTTGCCTTACCTCCCTTATGAAACCTTTTGATACTACCCTTATTTTGCTTACCACTCCCTCCCTCCCTCCCTCCCTCCCTCTCTCCCTCGCTCCCTCCCCCCCCCCCCCCTCTCTCTCTCTCTCTCTGTGTCATACATGGGGGACCAAGAACATGAGGCTTTAGGGCCATCGAATTAGATAGCTTTACTATTCATATTCGGATGGTGGGTTATTTGACTACTAGCATATCAGATAATCATGTGAGGGTTGAGCCTTTGGAATCGTGCCCATGACTTATTCAAGATTTTACTATTCTTATTCAAGATCATGGATGCATAGACTATGTATGGCATAATCATGTGAGGTTGGCCCAATTGCAAATTGAGTGCAATCTCTCCTTGCCCAAAGAGCTAAGTGAACCACAAAATATTCCATTCAATCAATAATCAATTTATAAAGATCTAATATTTGTCCAAGAGATTTAAAGAGTTTGGGTGATGGACTCTATTAAGGATCATGATTGAATGTCGAGAGAGCGGAAGTATATTAGAGCTTTTATTTCATATTGTATGGAATTCAGTAGATTTAGAGCTCTAAGAATGATGTTGCTAGAATAACATTAGCATGCAATGACTGAATTGCAAATAAACTCTAATTATGCTTTTTTTTCTAATTATGTTATTTTAGCAACTATTTAGGAGGTTGATGAGGCTTATGCTTCTCCCAAGCTACAAGATTGTGAAGGTGGAGATTGCAATGTTATTGAAGATGAAGGTTGAGGTAGAGGCTATGAGGTTGATTCCAAAGAGAAGGTGGATTAAAGTGGGTGAATTCTCATCAATGTTTGTTTTTTATGCAATTAAGCTCAACAAGTGTAGGAACTTGATTGAAAACGTGTCACATGAAGGAGTTGAATTGGTTACACATCAATATACATTCATTGACTACTATATCAACTTGTTGGGTTCAATTGCTATTCAAAAGCTACTGGTTATGCAAAGTTTGCTACATGGTGGATAAGTTTCCTTTTTCATGAAGCATGAGGTTTAAAAAAAATGTCACCTTGATTTATAGCTCCTTGTAGGAGAGCTTAGAAAACCTAGTGTAACAACTCTAAGATGATAAGTCCTCAGAGTTTGATGGGTTGATTTTAGAATTTTAAATATGTCTAGGCGTGTAGTTAGGAAAAATTATATTGAGATCATGACAGTAGCCTACATGAAGTAGGCCCTCTAATACTATTATCCTTTGAGAGGCCTATGTGTCAGATTGTAGATCGATTGTCTTCAATGGCGTTGGGCCATTTGATTTACAACCCATAGCCCCATGTTAGTTTCTTTATTCACAAAGGTCCTTATCAATGCTTATAAGAATGATCTATAGATGAGAGAGTAGGTTAGTTGATGAAATAAGATCTTCAAATCTTTCTCAATGACTTCATTGTTTCTATGTTACCTCAAATGGATATGTGAATATTCTTTTGAAATTATTCAAGAAATTCATTGACTATTGCACCAGTAGCATTTAGAGAATCTGGATGCTTAGGATTTGATGTGTATTGTGGAAATTGGGCTTCCCATTGGGTGAGGGAATCGTAAGAAGATAAAAATTTTATTTTGCATTACCTAAGACAATGGGAGATGTTGGATGCTTAGAGGTATAAAATGCTTCTATGGAGCTTACAAATGATTTTCATTGACTTATGTTTCTTACGTATCCAACTTATGTGGCTTCTATATGGTGTCTTTCCAAGCCTAATTAAGAAAGATTGGAGAAGGAATCCAAGTTTTCTTTATTACAAGGAAAATGTGGAGGCCTTAAGGTGGCTATTATGTTTGTGGTATTGCTCGTGAAGTTGTGGTGATTGCTATCTCTTGTAAATGGCTACGTGGGGTTTCCCCTAGCAAAGTAAATGGATTAAAAGGGTAGGTTGTTCTCTAAGTAAACCCATTAAGGGCCCATTCTTCATTAAGTTATCATAGTCAATGAGTCCAAAATCTCTCCAATAGAGTGGCCCTAAAACCCCCCTAAAGCCTCATGTCCTTGGTTCTCCATGACTAGTCCAAGTAGACCCATTAAGGGCCCATTCTTTTTATATTAGCACGATCCATGAATCTACATTTGTCTCAGACGGCTCCCACTCCATGTTCTTGGCCCCTTGTGACTAGTCTAAGTAAACCCATTAAGGGTTCATTCTTCATCAAGTTAGCACAATCCATGAGTCCACATTGGACTTAGAATGCTCCTACTAGTCTTAAACTACTCCCACTCCTTCACATTCCTGGCCCCTTTTGACTAGTCTAAGTAGACCCCTTAAGGGTTCATTCTTAATTGAGTTAGCACAATCCATGAGTCAACACTGGCTTTAGAAGGCTCCCCCTCCTTCATTTCCTCTTGAGCATAGTGTTTGAAATAGTATAAATAAAACTTGAATATTCTTTAAAAAATAGCTACAATTATTTGATCAAATAGTATGCATAGTTATAAAACCAATAGAGCATGAATGCGCATGTGGGCACTACCAATTGGTTTATTGGGTGAGGATAGGTTAGACTACTCCATGAATGCTTATGGGCCCTACTAATATTTTTTTGGGGGGAGGATAGGTTAGACTACGCCACGAATGCTTGTGGGCACTACCAATTCGTTTATTGGGAGAGGGTGGTTAGACTACCACCTTGTTAGACTACTCTATGAATGCTTGTGGGCACTAGCTCTTGGATTATTGGGAGGCAATAGGTTAGATCACTCACATGAATGCTGGTGTGAAACACCTCTTGGTTTATCGGGATGGTGTTGAAATGTTAGGGGGGAGGGGAATCTTAATTTTGTCATTCTAGAAATAGTAGATTTGATTTTTCAAAAGATGCAAAATCAAAAGTACAGAGCATCCAAGTCTCTACTGTTAGTCATGTGCAAGCTGTCTTTGGAAAGGAACACACATTTATGGCAATTGACATGAATAATGAAGAGTTCTTTTCACAATATATCATATTGGAGAATATGATGAATGAAAAGAGTGTTACAAGGAGTCCTAATAGTCATGTGCATGCTGCCCTTGGAAAGGAACAAGCATTTATGCGAATGAACATGAATAATGATAAGACCTTTTCATAGTATATCATATTTGCAGAATACGATGAATGATAAGAGTGTTATAGGGAGTTAATAGTCATGTGCATGAATATTGATAAGCCCTTTTCACCGTATATCATATTTGCAAAATACGATAAATGATAAGAGTGTTATAGGGAGCTAATAGTCATGTGCATGCTGTCTTTGGAAAGAAACATGCATTAATGCAAATTGAAATGAAATTTGAAGGGTCCTCCCATGGCATATCATATTCATAGAATATGATTGAAAGATACGGATGTCATAGGGCATAACACCTATGCACATCACAAACATTACCACAATTATGTGACTTATCATTTATTTGTCGCTACAAAGAGAATCACAGAATTGTTTCCAAAGGGACTAAATGTGATGTTAATTTGCACATAGAGTTAGTAAATTTGGTTACTTCATCTTTAACCGAAAAATTAAAATAAAGGAGTTCAAAAAGACAAATGAATGCCACTAGTGGATCTATTCAAAATTATATATGAACAAAGCTAAATGAAGATGTTCACTAATGTGAGAATATATATAACTCAATGCTTCAATTAGTGTACGTTCTACTAAACACCTAGATGAGGTGTGATCTAGATTTAAATGCAATGTAAATTTTTGTGACTTGTTTTTCCCCCTATTTCCTTTAGCATAAGCCTTTCCCCCCTCACTTTTGCTCCACCTTCATTGCATCATTACAAGTTGTCGATTGAAACTATCTCGAACCCCCCTCATATCCAATTCCCCCCCACTACACATTCGCTTCCAACCCCCTCCATATTGCCACCACTACTATTGATGATTGAATCGAACACTCCTCATATTTGTTTCTCCTCCCTTTGCTCCTTCCTTCACATTCACTTCTCCCCCCACCTCATATTTGCTATGCCCTTCCCCCCCTGTCCCCGGTTGTCACAATAGCTTCTTATTCCCCCTCACATTCACTTCCTCTCCCTACTCACATTCACTCCTTAACCCCCCCCCTCCTCCCTCACATTCGCTTCTTTCCCCCCCTCATATTTGATTCCTATGCCCCCTTCACATTCGCTTCTTTCCGCACCCACAAATGCCTCTTCCCCCCATTTTTTCCTCTCCCTCTCCATTATGCCACTAATGGAGGTTCCCCCCCCCCTCTCTTCTCTTCCTCCCCTTCACATTTTCTCTTTGCCGTCCCCTTCATATTTCTCCTCCCCCTTTCATATTTCTCCTCCCCTCCCCTTCACGTTCACCCCCCCCCCCCCCCCCTTGTCACTTTGGATTCACTCCCCCCCCTTCCCCTTCATGTTCAATCCTATCCCCCTCCATTGTGCTGTTGAGACTAAAACCAACCCCCCTCACATTTGCTCGTCCTCCCATCCCCCCTTTAACATTCAATCCTCTCCCTCTCTACTAATAATATTGATGGCTTCTCCATATTAGCTGCTTGTGGGTCAACTCTACAAAAATCAATCTTGAGAAAATGCATCATGCCACATGAGATCTTAAGGATTGCTTGGAGAAGCTCATAGAAGCATAGTAGGTAGACATTTTATCAGTGAAGCCATAACAAGAAAATTTCTCTCACAGCAGAATACTGGTGGCTAACACTATGGAAGGACGCCAAGGGGGCCACTATGTAAAACCACCATATAGCATGTGCGATCAAGGGGTATTTAAAAAAACCCCTACCTATGGAATTTTATAGCCTATATACACCCCTTTCTGTAATTTTTGAGATGATTAAAGTATTCCTTTTGTATTTAAAAAATCACTTTTTGAATTAAAAAACCCCTTATGTATGTATATTTTATGTAACTGCATAAAAATATTAAACCCGTTCAGTTGATCGCATGTGCTACCTTATATAATCCTTAGTGGTTCCCCTTGGGGAAGGACACATACAAATATGAAACAGATGAGATGTAATGTTAAACCACGACACAAAGAATTCAACCCTCTGAGAGTACTAGTTGTACAAAGCCCATTTGAAAATTGGGAATTAACTTGTGTTTCCTATAGACCTTGCTACAAAGAGAACTTAAGCTCGATACATTTTTGTGGCCATAGATTATTTCACCAAGTGGGTAGAGGCAATAATAGTAAGGAAAGCCAATGCCAGAAGTATCATGAAATTCTTGTATGAAAATGTGGTCGTCTGATCTGAGTGTTCCATAGAAATTATTTTAGAAAGAGGTCCATTTTGCAGCAATGACATGATTCAAGATCTTTTGATAGGATTTATGGTCCTACATCAATGAAGTATGTCCTACTATCCCTATGGTAATGGACTTGTAGAATCCACCAAGAAGATATTGTATAATATTCTCATAAAGCTAGTAGAACCAAAGCGTCCCGACTAGATAAAAAGGCTAAATGCAAACTTATGGCCAGACCAAATCACGTTTAAAGCCAGTAAAAGATCTAATTCATGTACGGCTCTAAAGCCATAGGTCCCGGGTAGGTCCCCTTGAATTCATCATACCAAGTCTATGTCCAAGAACACTTGGGAGATTAAGAATCCCTCAAGGGAATACTCTACCAGCTAGAGAGACACAAACAAGGTTAAGAGCCTATCATCCATGACTACAAAGAAACAAAAAGAAAAGCATGGGTTGATAAGGATCTTAAAGATAAAATGATTGATGAAGTCAACTAAATTTTGCTCTACAATGCCAAAGGCCACAAAGAAAAGCTGAAATCTTTAGGGCAAGGAGTCAGGACCTTATTGAGTGAAAATGATCTCTCTAATCTAGAGAGTATATTGTTAGAAACTTTGGATGGAGTCTAGTTTACCTTAAGGATCAACAACATGGGACACAAGTGCTACTATGAAAATTTGCAAGTTAATATAAATAACCATGAACATTTGGGTGTACTAAAGCTTCATTAGTTAGAATAGATTGGCACATGAGCACTCACGTGCATATATACATATAGTCAGGATAGTTTCAAAAGTTTTAAACCTGGAACCTTAGTATGGGTACTATCTCTTCATGTAACTTACGCCATAAATTATGCATAAAGCACCCACATGTTTTTGAGCACTCAACAAGAAAATGTTTCTTTCTAGCAACTAAATGCACCATCAATGGAGAGAGCTAATAATAAAAGCAATCATGGCACTCACAAAAGAAGAATGCATTGATGTCAAGTTCCTAGGTGAAAACAATTTGTAAGTGATCTTAGATTCCAGAGTTAAGGTGAAAACACATCAACATGGTGAGTTATTCTTCTGAAGGGCAAGAAATATGATGCTTTCTTCTTGACGAGAGACAAAATGGTTGAGTAGGCTTGTCTGGGAGAGGTTGTTCTCATGAACCCACTAGTGCATAGTTTGGATTGCAGGGGTGCCTCGAATGGGTGGAGAGGAGCTTACATTTTACTCTATTTTTCATTTTTACTTGAAATGAGCTACATGTGAGGAAAAGTCTTCTTCTGCTATGATTTTAGTTACTGGCACTTACTTCATAGTACATGTTTGCCCCTCATGAGACCCCTAGGTTGTGGTCATCCGTCCTTATTGACTTGCTGTTGCAAGTCAAAATCCATATTCAAAATTGGTGCGATTTTGGGCACCTTAAAAACGGGGATGAGTGTTTAAGCAGTAGAGGGCACATTAATGCACCCGTGTCTTGCTCTGCATGGCTGTGTTTCCAGAGACACCAGGGGTGATGCTAAGTATGATTACAAACGAAAAACATTGTTGCCCGCCATAGTGCAATGGATGCATCTAGGCAGAGGGCTGGGTGTAGCAAGTTTGCCAATCCATGAGCAAGGTGGGGTACATGGATCAAGGTGGGGTACATGGATCAAGGTAGAGAGGAGACAGTGTTAGCAAAGATAGAGTCAAAGAGAGAGTGTGGGAGATGATGGAATCTAGGAGGATAATGCATGCATGGAATTATGGGTGGCCGTATTTAATGTTCAGGCCTTCACACGCATCTCTCACTCTCTACTACTAGCCTTGTCATATATACTACTCCTTGCCTTTACTCCCTACTGCCACCTAGTACTACTGCTACACGAGTAGATGTGTGGGTGATGAGGCCTCGAGATCCTCTCCTCCCCCCCCCTTCCGGAGACCCTCATAGCAAGAGTAGCTCCGTCCTAGCCCCAGAGGCGATAGCGAGAGCGAAAGAGCGAAAGGGAGAGTCAAAGAGAAGCAGACAGAGTAGCTGAGTATCGTGGGCGGGGGGGGGTGAGAGAGATATAGAGATAGAGAGAGAGAAAGAGTAGCTCCGCGAGGGAGGGAGCTACGGAGATTGATTGATTGCTGCCGCTGCTGCAAGAAAAGGATAGATTATTCTGAGAGAGACCCCGAGACGAATGATGTAGTAGCTCCGTATCTTACCTGAGAGATAGAGAGTGATATGTGCTGGCTACCGCCCGAAACAGATAGATAATGTGAGGCCCAAGAAGCAGTCGCGGAATCTCTGTTTGCTGGTGCGAGAGGGTGAGAGAGAGAGAGACAGAGACAGAGAGAGAGTTTTCATCTCTCTGCCCATCGGTGGCTATTTTCATGGGTGCAGAGTAACTGAGGTCTCCTTGCAAATAACTCCGATACGTGCTGAATGCAGCTGATCAGCTTGGTCTTCCTTGGATGAAGTAGGAGGCAAAAGAGAGGGATGAAGATGTTCTGTGGGATGCAGGGTATTTGCTCAGCCGATTTCTGATACAGATTTCTACCGTTCCTATCCGGCGAGTGTTTCATTGGCTCTCTCGTTTTCTTCTCCCTCCAACCTCTCAATGGCAATAAGATCTTCGTGGTAGCTTTGTCAGTAACTTTATCATGAGCACCTCGAGATTCATTAAGTGTGTGACCGTTGGAGATGGGGCTGTAGGCAAGACTTGCATGCTCATCTCGTATACCAGCAATACCTTTCCCACAGTAAGTACAGAAAATGGGGAGGCAAACGTCTTTCTCTCACATTTGATTTCGATTGCCCAGAATAGCAATCAGTTCGGCTTTCATTGTGCTTTACGTCCTAGAATGTAGGGTTCTTCTGATGAGCTTATTGATTATTGTGAGCTCGATGACAGGACTACGTTCCAACCGTGTTTGATAATTTTAGCGCAAATGTGGTCGTTGACGGGAATACCGTCAATCTCGGACTTTGGGACACTGCAGGTACGATCTCGTGCATATCGATTTTCCATAACTTTTATGTATCCCTCGGTGTTTATCCAATGCCTACCGTCGAATGTTGTCTTCGCTCGTCGCATGGTCGAAAGTTTTGGTTTCGTAAGTGCTTAAAGTTTTAGTTTCAAGTTCAAACAATTGAAAAACAGCTCAATGGACCCGTATTCTCCCACTTTAGGCCAAGAAGATTACAATAGATTGCGTCCTCTCAGCTACAGAGGTGCAGACGTTTTCCTGCTAGCGTTCTCCCTAATCAGCAAAGCGAGCTACGAGAACATCGTCAAAAAGGTAATGCACTAGGAAAGATCTTATTCCTGCCATGGTCCTTTTAAATAAAATCTCTCGGGCCGCTCAATTTGATTGACCATTGTTATCCTGTTTGGATGATCCCCCTCGAAAAATGCAGTGGGTTCCTGAATTAAGGCATTACGCTCCTGGAGTCCCAATAGTTCTTGTTGGAACCAAACTAGGTGATTCTCTGGCAAATATCAGGCGCACGTGATACTTCTAAGAAACCAATAACACATCTGATAGTATGGCCAGAGGTGTTCTGACACACAATCTCTCCTTCATGTTTGCAGATCTGCGAGATGACAAACAGTTCTTTATGGACCACCCCGGTGCAGTGCCTATAACTTCTGGCTTAGTAAGACTTTCAATAAGAACTGTATTTTTTACTTGATTTTGATTAGTTTAGCGTCTGTTTGGACTAGTGGCAATGGGCTTGCTTTTGTGGAGCTGATCTGCTCTCTTGCATTTGCAGGGAGAGGAGCTGCGGAAGCAGATTGGGGCGTCTGCTTACATTGAGTGCAGTTCAAAGACACAACAGGTTCTCTCTTTTCTGCTCTCATTTGGATTTTTTCATGCTTACTTAGCTTAAGGTGACGACTGTATCTTTGAGATAATGTGACTGCTTTTGATGTTCGTTTTTTTTTTGCGGGGACTTTGATGGGCCTTCTTGCAGAATGTAAAGGCTGTTTTTGATGCTGCCATCAAGGTCGTCTTACAACCCCCAAGGCAAAAGAAACGAAAGAAACAGCATCAAAAGAACTGTGTGCTGATGTGAATTCCTGATGAGTCTCAACGCAGAAGGTCATAGTATAGTTTCCAAAACCTATGTTTTGTGTTTCCAAGGACGCGGAGCTATCGTACACTCTAGTCGACATATATGAAGGGGTTCTGAAGCAGGTCGGTATGATGGTCAAATGAGAGATTGCGATCTTGCACCAAAGATACAAGTTGTTCCCAGGTGGCAAGCTACTGCTGGCTTGAATTTTTCAGGTCGTTTGCGTATCATTTTTGAAGGAAGGGGCTTGTATGCCAGTCTCATTAAGAGTTATGATGTATTAATACGAATGGCTTTGTTGTAGTCTTGAGAGAAAAAGAATTGGACTTCAGTCAATCTTTTCTTCCCGTGCTTAAATATAAAAATCATGTTGATAGAAGACATGAATTTCATTATCCTTTAGAGAAGTGTTTCAAGAGCAATGTTGTTCTGCAGCCATAGCACTGGGAAAAAGAGCCGTATTCCACGAGTAAGGAAGCCTTAAAATAAGGAATGATGTTACATAAGTTTGGTATAACTTATTTCTTCCACTAGAAATATGTTTTCGAAAGTATATACATATTAGCAGTAGGTGATTTTACAGTAGGTGATAATTTACATATGAGCAGTAGGTGAAATTTTACAGTAGGTGATAATTTACATATGAGCAGTAGGTGAAAAGCGTTTTTTTTTTCAGAGTAAAATACAGTATCTTCATAGCTGCAGATATTGTGACTGTGCATGTTTTCTTTGAAGCGTCTTTCTTTCGATTGCTATTGTTTACTCTGTTGATCTCTTGTTTTTTGGTTTCGAACCTTTAATTGAAGAGAAGACAAGAACCCTTTGAGAAACATTTTAAAAAAGCCTCAATTTTTTGGTTAGCGACTGGCCATGCGACCTGCCAGTGGTTGGTGCCCCCACTCAAGGTCAGTGTTGAGTCATTGATGCAAGCTACACGGGACGTAATGTGAAGAATGGCAGTCTCTGAATCCCTAGCTTGCTTTCCAAACAATCACTCCATGGGATGAGATCAGGTACTTAAACCCGTTTAATACATTATAGTGTATTACCAAGGGGTAAGCACATTGTATACTTCAAGAATAGTAGTACATATTAGTCTGAAAATCATAGTAATAACAGCGGTCACTTATTTGAGCAGATTTTAGCGAATCTAGATTATATTCACAAATACGTTGTATATTCATTAAATGCTTTTTTATCTAAAGGGGACTTCATTTTCTTAGTTGAAAGAGGTGCCAACATTTTGTAATTATATACTAGGCCAAATGTAATGTAAAAACATTATACCCACGATATAATATTTTGTAATTATATACTAGGCCAAATGTAATGTAAAAACATTATACCCACGATTTCTATTGAACTCACTATAAAGATGCTTTTGAATTGTTTGCGTAGATAAGAATGTAGTTATTAGTGGCATTGTAATCATAGCACCAATAGGGATTTTGTCTATTTGGGTGGAAAAGTACACATGCATCAAGTTTTCATTGAGAATCCTATGTATATTGATTGTCTCTTTTGTTTTGATGAGAATGGCATGGTTTGAAAATACAATAAAGTGATATAGCTGTTGGGTGTACAGGAGTATTTTGGGAGAGATTTGGCATGGACTAGGCTTTTTTTAGGGATTTTTGAAGCTTTTTTTTTTTTAAAAAGAAGAGGATATGCTAATTCAGGACCAAATGCTTGAATGGCGAATGATAGGCTGAATTGGTAGAATGAAGTTAAAAGGTTAAAGGTTCATTGAAGGGCCAACAAGTGATGTTGGGCCTTTAGGGAAGAGGCATAAATTCAAACACATGAGACGAGAGTTGGTGGAGTGTTGCAAGGCATAGTTAAGGTAGCATGGTAGTGGGTGGCTGAGTTCGGGGGGAGAGGCAGGGGGGGGGAGGGGCGGGCACTATCTTGAAACTCGTGCAAAATTAATGTCAGAGATCTCAAGGAAATAGTCTCGGACTCCGAATTAGTTATTCAGGATTGTGTCATATATTACAGCTTTATTTAGTCATGTGGTTTGGAAGAGAAAGCATGCCATGTCACAAGGAGAAAGGAAAGAAGCTGTGTGAGGATTCGGATGATACAGTTAAAGATACCATTGATTTTGGTCAAAAATCTAAATACACATATCGACAATTAGTGGAGATGGCTATAGGAAAGTCATTATCTATAGCTTTGCGTAATACACAGATCATGTTGGTAAGGAGAAGATCCTTTAGGAACCATGAACAATAAAATCTAGATTTTAAAGATTTCATTGAAGAAAGAGGCAATAAGTGACTTAAAAGAAAAATTGACAGCAGTCACTTAGGATTAATCTACAGATAATGAAGCAGACATCAGAACAACACTTACAAGGGGGAAGTCTCTGGGTAAGTTTTCATACAAGCAATTTACTACACTAGTTGATATTTTGAACACCTATGGTGGTCAGATGCAAACATTGCAATAGCGATCAGTCAATGAAATTGTGGGATTGCAAACACAGAAGAGAATATTGGCATGGCAGAGAAAGGACCATGGTGAAGTGTTGAAGATCCAACAAGAGTTCTCACAACTACAAAACCGGTTTAAAAGTTACAGAGAGCAGAAAGAAGAGACTGAGAGACACTTGATGGATCAAATTGAGTGATAATAAGAATGTTTACCTACTATTAAGGAATGGCTGAAGGAGATGCAAGTTGAATTTTTCAATGTTTTACAGCTACTTTCTAAACGCAATTCAGAGTTGTAAATAAATAACTTGCTATTGCAGGCAAAAATAGAATCTTTGAAGTATGGGGAACATGAGCTGAAGACACTTTCATAGGATACTGAAGTAAAAGGTACATTTATCAAGATTGATGCAATGGAGCATGTATAGGTAGAACTGGTGAACATATCTCAAAATGCTTGGGATAATGTCAAAGAAAGATTGGTAATTTTGGCTTAGAGGCTATACAAATCTTTTGCTTCAGAAGAATACACCACTAATGCTTTGCAAGAGAAATTTTAAGAGCAGAAATAGACTATTCAAGGTGTTGCAGCAGCAGCTTATGCAATGTCAACATAGGCAACATATGGTATCAACGCCAGTAAAAACTACTAAGACAACATATATTTTTTCTAAAATGATGTCTATGCAGATTAAGATTTTGTAGCAGAGAAGACACATGTAGAAACCAGTCATGAGTTCTAGTAAAGTTCATGGCAAGAAGAAGAGGTACAGATCGAGGAAATGATGTAAGCTTTAAAGACTATTCAAGACTTAATTGATGCAGAGGACGAGAAGCTCAAAGATCAACAATACATTGATATTGATACTATTGTAGAAAAAGCCAAACCTTATTAAAGAACCTCTTGTAATTGTAGAAAAGCCAGATCCTATTACAAAAGAACATGATGGGATTACAGATGAACGAGACTATTATAGAACAGTTTGGAGAACAAGTTATCCTAATGCAAGATGCAAGTTATGAGCATGATCGTGAAGATGATCCACTAGTTTCTTTGCCAGCAGAAACAGATGTAGAATTTGATGAATCAAATGTTTAAATGGGTTCAGGTTGCAATCACTTTTTATGAACAAAAATCCTTGTACCACTGGGTGTGCCAGTGTAGCCAAATGCTACTTGGGTACTCATGGACTATATCTATTTTGATAAGTAATAGAAAGCATATGCAAAACCTTAGTAAGGGTAGTTAGAAAGCATCCGCTTCAAAAGTGTGTATGCTAGTAGCTGAAATTTTCATATAAATGGGATAGTAGTTCTCTGTTACAAGTTGTTGGTTCAGAAGTTTAGAAGTTTCGAATGATGAAACATTCTCTGTCGTCAGATCCTTATTTTGTCTAGTTTTAACTATGTTTCATATCCATTAGGGAAGAATTGGGGTCTCAAAAGGGCCTCATAAGGAATGGATTAGGGAATGCTTAGTAGGCTAATGCAAGGGGCTTGGAGGGTCCCAAAGGGGCCTAACTAGCCCAGCCTAGGTGGGTTAAGCCCACATTTGAGCCCACCTCTCCCCCCATCAATGAGGGGAGAGGGCCACTTTTTGAAATTTGAATTT
The DNA here is from genome assembly GCF_047967505.1 of Dipteris shenzhenensis. Taxonomy (NCBI): domain Eukaryota; kingdom Viridiplantae; phylum Streptophyta; class Polypodiopsida; order Gleicheniales; family Dipteridaceae; genus Dipteris; species Dipteris shenzhenensis. The sequence goes on from NC_141604.1 coordinate 13,904,787, forward strand.
CAAATTTCGAATCTCCCTCCCTCCCTCCCTCCCTCTCTCTCCCTCCCTCCCTCTCTCTCCCTCCCTCCTCCTCCTCCCTCTCCCTCTCCCTCTCCCTCCCTCCCCCTCCCTCCTCCTCTCCCCTCCTCTGTCTTGCTCCTCCTCCTCCCTCCTCCCTCTCCCCTCCTCCTCCTTCTGGCTCCTCCTCCGTCCTTCCTCTCCCCTCCTTCTCCAGCTGCCCAGGATCCCTTTCCTCTGCTCCTCCCTCCTGTAGAATCTCTCCCCTCCTCCTCCCTCTTGTAGCATCTCTCCCCTCCTCCTCCCTTCTATAGCAGCTCCTTCCCTCCCTTTTACACCTGTCGCCCTACTCTTCTCCTCCTCTTCCTCTTGCCCTCATCTGCTTCTCCTCTTCCCTCTTCCTTGCTACTCTCTCCCTCTCAGTGCTCCATCTTTGCTAGCTCTCCCCTATATTTTAGCCTGCATCACTGATACCTCTCTTTAAGTACTCATGGCACCATTCAAGGACATATCCAACAAGTACCATGTGAACCTACAACTGGAGGTAGAATATGCAAGCACACGTTCTTTGGGATATAGTGGAACTCCTCAAAGTGTGCTCCACAGTCTTCGATTGCAAGGGAAGAAGCATCTTGATCTTTGGGTGGATGGAAACTTGTATCCTTTAGACCCTGCCAACCAAAAGAGTCCTCCTTTTCATACAGTGCATGATGTTGTTCGGTTTGTTGGCAAGGGACATGCTGGATTGCTCGGTTATTGCAATCAATTGAACCATTCTCAGACATTGGCTATGCAAGCAAGCGAGGTGCAGAGAGCCCAAGCAGAAGAACTTGCACATTTGGGAAATATTACTATTGTGGCAATGCATAATAGTATGCAGGATCTCCAATTGCAAAACAAAGAACTCAATAACAAAGCACATGCACTGGACTTGGAGCGACATGAATTGGAAGAATCAATCCAAAAGCTTGCTGAAAGCAAACAAGATTTGGAAAGGTCTATCTATGGCCAAGTTCAACATGTTGTGGAGAAGGAACGAGAGAAGTTGATAGAACGAGTACAAAAGTTGAAGGGAACACCTTTGGAACTAAAGGAGAGGAAAAGACAATTGCAATCTATGGATGCATTGTCAACCAATAGTGGTGCCCGAAAGAGGAGAATACGGGCTGCAAGGTTAGTTCCCCAAATTTTCAATGAAATTTCTTACCCCAAAATATTTGTGGTGTTGCATTCTTTCCACTAAGACTCATTTGTACTCTACTTTAGGAATTTTATGGAGGATGTGATGGGAACAATGGAAATGGATGATAGTGATCCTTCATATGTTCTAAGAAGTTTAATAAAGCCAAGTGATGTCATGGAAGTGTTGAAGGATCCTAGACAAAAAGGGCTACGTAAATAAGTTGCTAGAGAGGTAATGAAGGATTTCAAGGGCCTCGTCCAAGCAAAGGAGTGCTTGGAGCTTGTGATGCCAATCTGAGAAGGACATATGGTGGCTTGCAGCCTTTGAGACCCCAAAGGAATGCTACGAGATATTGAAGTGGGTTTTGGAGAGAACCGACATCCCATCGATTATTCGAAGACAAGAGGTAGGGCAAACATTAATTGTGGATGGGCATGGAATGTTTCAAGCTGAATGGCATCTAGCTGGTGATTTGAAGACCCTCAAGTGCTTGTATGGTTGTGATACAGGTGCAGATGCAAAATGGACATGCTTGTATTGCACCCACTCTCAGAAGATGCAAAAGGGAAGCCTATAGTGGGAAAATGGCATCCTTTCTTGCAACCAAAGTGCAGCCCCTAATCATCACAAAAAGGATCCTAAGTGGGACCCCATTCTACCAATTCCATTGGAGTGGGTACACGTGTGTACTTTGCATGTTGAACTGCGTATACTTGATAAGTTACTCTATCTCCATCTAGTTTATGCTTGGAATTTGAGGCCACAGCAAGTATCTGCACAATGCATTGCAAAAGCTGAAGAACTACTCTCACTAATGGGACTTCATGAAGGCAAGCAAGACAAGAAACAATCAGGAATGACACAAAATCTTCCTGCTAAAGTGTCCATGGGTGGAGGAAAGGTAAGGAGGTTCTTGTCCAACCACAATGCGGATAAAGAAAAACATACATTGGCTCAAAGCACCCTAGGTTGGGAGTACTGGAAAGATTCGTGTGAGTACACCACAAATCAAGCTTTACATCCGCGAATTGCTACTTTGAGAACAAAACTGTGGACAAAGCTTAATGCATTTATAAAGTTGCTTAGACAAGGTCAAACAGATGAGATTTATTATGAGAGATTCGGGACAGCATAGGGAGAATTCATATCATTGATGGTAGAAGCATGGGGGGAGTCACATATTACACATTACATGGTAATCCTCCTTAGGTTGAAATTTTGTGCTTTAAACTTGAGTCAGTTTATGTTTCTAATACAATGTTTTTCTTTACAGCATATTCTTTACGCACATGCATCATGGTTTGTGGAGCAATGGGGCCCTCTGTCCATTTGGAATACTCAAGGAATGGAGAAATCACACTACAGAGCAAAGGCAACATACTTCAAGAATACAAGGCATGGGGGTGGTATCGCGCGAAGCAATGCACTACACAAAATGTTCGATTGGTTTTATAGATGTCTAGAGGCCAGGACTCTCAAGCGCGATAAGGTAGAGGTCTCAAGTCTCGCAAAAGCGGTTCAACATGTTAAGAAGACAAGGAGATGTGCTGCTTCGAAGTCCTCAACAGGGAGCCAAGGGGTTGCACTTTGGTTGCAACATAGGGTCAGACAGGGGAGGCGTTGGGTCCTAAGAGAGCCCCAAATGTAAAATGTTTGATGAATAAAGTTAACACTATTTTGAGTCAATTATAGATTCCAAAATTCACAAATTTGTTTGGAAATTGCAGAATTGCATGTGCGACATGGCAGGGCGGAGGGGTGAGTGGGTTGGGAGGGAGGGTGGTGAAGATTAAGTATTACTGAACTGGCGATAAAAGATTGGGGGGGGAGGAGGAGGTGCACTCAAAAAACTCTAATTTAAAAGAAAAACCCTAAAGTGCTTTAAAAAAGACTATATAAGGCACTTCAAAACCCTAATATCCCTCATTTCTATGGCACGAGTTAAACAAACTGCTAGACCCACTAGATGCCGTTTAGACACTAACCGTTTGTTGAGAGTTGTGGTGCCATGAGCACTTGTAGAGCAAAGGTATGAGCAAAGGGTAAGCTGCCACATGGCATGGAGGAGATATCCCACATGTGAGCAAGCAAATGGATGTCCTATAAAAGGGAGGTTCATTTGAAGGAATATCAATCAAGCACTTTGCACTATCTCAAGATTCTCTTTATGAGTCCAAGTTAATCTATCTTGGAACCTAATTGACTTGAGATACATGTCATGAGCACTCTCTTCACTATGCTTGCACTTAGGTTGCATCCTCCGTAGATTAGTGTTGTATTAGGATGTTGTCTTAGTGACTAGGAGAGTAGGATCCTCACTTTGTCATGGTATCAGAGCCTAGGTCTAGTCTCCTAGATTAGTTGTAGGCATCCTAGGTTAGTTTTAGATTGTAAGAAAATTTCCGTCCATTCCATTCATCTCTATGACATAGAGAGATCTTGTTTCTTTTTTGTGAGTGAGTTGCTCATTCTTCCAAAGAGATAGATAGACTGAAAGATTTGTGAAATAGAGTAACGGATCTATCTAAGTTTGAGAGAGCTCACAGAAAGATCAGTTTTTTGAGAGAGAGAGAGGATTGGAGAGTTTATTTTGGCTGCAAGCTCCATCAACGCCTTGCAACGGCCTTCCCTAACGACTTCTACGACCATCAACTGAGGTTGGAGTGGCTCAATGACTCTTCCCTGCAGCAAGAAGCCTCGCCAATGAAAGAGGTTCTCTTGCAAGGCTCCACGACAGCTCCTGTAATGGATGAGCTCCATGCAACTGTGCCCAGCAACTAAGCTCTCCCTACACAACCTTGCTACTCCAGCATACGCTAGCTCCACGGCAGATGCCACGCACAGCGCAACTTCCTCACGGGCAACCTCCAACGTCCGTTAAGCTCTCAGCAACTAGCAACTAAGGCTTCGAGGAATAGCCTGGCTCCCACGACCCGCATGTCCTACTGCAGCGACTCCTAACGGGCTCCTTAAGCTCCAGCCAGGCTCTTTGTATGAACGAGGACCCCAAAGCCAATGAGCCTTCTCCAAACGACGGGAGCCCATGCTCAGTTGACTCCTTATCTCCATCGACAGCAACGACCTCTCGCGAAACGGTAGACAATGCTCTTGGCAGCTCCTTACACAACGTCTGAAGCTTCAGCACCGACAGCAGCGAGACAACGAGCATAGCGATCATCTTAGGCTCCCTACAACCTCTGCACCTTCAAACTCCGACCCGCAGGAAAACGCGACGGACTCCATCGACGTTCGCGTCGTCGGCACAGAGAAGCTTCAAAGCGTCTTCTATGTTTTTCTCTCTAAGGTGAGACCTTAGGACATGTGGCAACTGTTGCCAGAAACACGTGGCAAGATAGAACATCACCCGGGTAAGGTTAATTAACCTTGGGTTGAGAGTGGTTAATTCTTTGCCACGGGGTAGAGAGATTGGTCAACTAACTGTGTTACAGTTAAACCGTGATTAAAGGTTGAAGGTTAGCTAACTGCCACCTAAGCACACAGCCCCTGCTAAGCACAGTTTGTAAGCAGCATGTGAATCTATGTGCCACATCATCAAAGGCCCCTCTTCTTCACAAAAGCTTCAACAAGCCATAACTTCCAATCCAGGAAGAATTTGGACACACTCCAAAAAGGAAAAGTGATCGTCTTTTCAAGCTCTACGCACCTGTCAACTCAGATTTTCTGTATGCAATTAGACACTGCCAGATTTGAAAGTATCATCAAACTGGTAAGACCTTTGCAATGGCAATCCGCACTCCAACTGTTGAGAAGTTCACCGGGGATGGATTTCACACATGGTCTACACAAATGAGATATCTTCTGATGCACCAAAAGCTTTGGAAGATTGTAAAAGAAGATATACCCACTGCACAAAATGATGCTTGGAAGGAAAAAGATGAAGCAGCACTATCACTCATTGGATTGCACTTGGGTCCAAACATAATTCATCATATAGACTCTAAGGATCATGCCAAGGATGCATGGGATGAGTTGAACACAGTGTTTGGTGCAAAAGCCAAAAACCAAGAAATCCATCTTAAGATTGAATTCTATGGTATGCACATGGGCTTCAATGAATCCATGGCACAATTTGTCAACAAAATCAAAAGCATTATGACTCAACTAGAGGGCATAAATGCAAAAGTAGGAGAGAAAGATGCACTTGCAATTCTCCTTTAAAGCATGCCTGCAGAGTATAGTGCATTGACCACCTTGAAGAATTTGCCAGATCCAAAGTTTGAAGAATGTGTATCCTCTCTTCTCGAAAAAGAAAGAGAGTTGAAAGCATCGACATCAACATCGACATCAACACACAACAGCTATAATGAAAAATAAGCACTATTCAATAAAACATCAGTGAGATGCTACCATTGCGGAAGGATGGGTCACTATCAAAGTGACTGCAGATTGAAGAACAAACCAAAGTGTCACCATTGCAAGAAGCTCGGACACAAGGAAGAAGATTGCAGATTGAAGAATCAACAAGTCAACTACGTGGAGTCATCATCAAGCCATGAGCCAAAAGGTGACATCAATGGAATGTATTGAAAAGCAAAAACCTTGCCAACCTTGCCTATGTTTTGTAATCAAGCCTGACCACCTGAGAGTAGCTATGAAAGCACCCAGGGGAGGTATTGACATGTAGAAGCCACACTTGACCACCTTAAGTAGCATGCATGCACTAAGGGGAGGTGATGGATTTGTAACTCACATCTGACCACCTTGCAGTAGCCAAAGGATCATGGCACCAAGGGGTGGTGTTGAGAGTTGTGGTGCCATGAGCACTTGTAGAGCAAAGGTATGAGCAAAGGGTAAGCTGCCACATGGCATGGAGGAGATATCCCACATGTGAGCAAGCAAATGGATGTAAGTACCCTCACCTATAAAAGGGAGGTTCATTTGAAGGAATATCAATCAAGCACTTTGCACTATCTCAAGATTCTCTTTATGAGTCCAAGTTAATCTATCTTGGAACCTAATTGACTTGAGATACATGTCATGAGCACTCTCTTCACTATGCTTGCACTTAGGTTGCATCCTCCATAGATTAGTGTTGTATTAGGATGTTGTCTTAGTGACTAGGAGAGTAGGATCCTCACTTTGTCACCGTTATCCTCCTCACAATGCCATGGCCTACGAACACACTGCAAGCCCAAGTGGCCAAGAGGGCAATGATCACCAAGGATCTGAAGGCGGTTCTCATCATTAGAAGTCCAAGCAATGCGAGTCCCCACCATCCGACTCTCATGGGGGATCCCAGGGATCTCAGCACCATGAGGAATCCCAGCATGGTGAAGGATCCAAGCACGACGAGGGGTTCTCTCTGTCCTTCCACACAACTAATCGTGGAAGTAGAGAGGTCTCCCGAGAGGGGCAAAATAGTCCAGTCAATCCTAATCAACTGCCCCTCCCTCCTCCATGGGCTCCTGGCGTGGAGCATCTAGACCAACAAGGGGAGCAAGAAAGGCAAAGAGAGGAGATGGAGAGATTACAAGGGCCACAACAAGAGGAAGTATTTGGCGGGCTCGCAGATATAATGAACCTTGGCCCCAATCCTCCAACCAAGCAGACCACATGGAAGAGCACCATCAACACTCTATGCCTCGAGATGATCAGATATGAGGAGCCTCTAGTACGAACTGAGCAAGAGCCTCAGCCTACTGTCTCACAGCCTCGTGAAAAGGAAAAGAGACCAAGGACAAAGCAGACCCCTAGGCGCGAGAGGCCACCTCGAATGACCCAGTAGACACAGGAAGAGGAGTCTGAAGAGGTGGTTGCAAGGGAGGAGAGGTGAAAGAAGTTCAAACGAACAAGCGGCCATGGAGCCATGTCCAAAGGCCAGTGCAGGGTCCCCCAAAGATTAAGAGGCACTAAAAATCAAGAGTGAAGGCACTTTAGGAGATCTGCAAGTTCCAAACCACTGCGGATGCTTTCCATTAGTTTATGCAAGTTCAGTGTGAATTTGAGTGGTCAAATGATGTTTTTTCATCGTGCGGCAGAAGGCAAATGTGTTCAGCATCGTGCACGAAGCCCAAAAATGGCAAAACCCACTATGGTGCGTATGGGGCCTATTTGACCAAGCATGCCATAGCGGGTTTTGCCATTTTTGGGCTCCCCGCGTGATGCCGAACACATTTGCCTTCTGTCGCACGGTGAGATTCTTACTAGATTGCTTAGAAATGACCATTATAGCACAAATAGTTATCTGATCGCATGCTTTTGAATAGAATAGTGAATGAAAATATTAATGCCAGCAACAATTAAAGTTACAAAATACAATGACAGTATAAAATAAATTTTGTAAAAGAACACAAAATGGGGCACTGTATAAAAAGTATAGGTGTATTCATATAAAATAAAATTTCTATACAATAAGGCTTCAGAGCCTTTCTCTCTTCTCTAAAACACTAAGAACATTGGGCTTTGAATTCCCAAATACACTCCTAGCTCTAAACCTAGTCGATAGAGAGTCATTGCTATTTTTGTTGCTGGCCACAGACATGGCTACTGCCGTCAATGCCATACCTTGAAAATTGGTTCCAAAGGCATTGAGGGCAGCCATTCATTTCACCAAAATGACCTTGTCAGCATTGCGATTGATGTCAGCATGACCAATCACTCTTGACAAGGGCTTGCACTTCAGGAGGTCATCAGTGCCATGTGGAGAAAAATTTTTGTGGATAATCACAAAGCGCCCTTTTGCTTGGCCAAGGTAATGTGCCAGTGAGTGATCTCGGTCGAAGCTACTGCGACAAGGCATTGCCGAGATGAGAATAGGTCGACGTCAAATGCCTCCGGCAACAGTCCAACATTACATTAGAACTCCATTAAAGCAAAAGTATACCAAGAGAGAAGAAATTCAAAGCTCATAGTTTCTTACCACTATGGAGTCATCATGCTCAATCCCTTCCTCTTTGTCAATGAGGATGGATCTAGAGGCCTCCTGCTGTCTGGAGTGAGATGTGGAGGCTTCTTCTGGAACATCAGGTAGGTCAGAGTAGATTGATGTCTCTGCATCTTTGATTTGGGCCAGTGTTAAACCAAAAACCTCTTCTATTGAATCATATGCTCCCAAAAACCTAGGTTCTTGCATAGTCATGTCCACCTCGTATCCACACAGGATACCAAGAGCTTCATCCTCTCGGAGACCAAACATAACCTCTATGTCATGGAGAAAGAGGTATTGTTCTCCATCAACAAGAAGGGGAGCAAGAAACCATATCATTGTTGCGGGGTCAACATAGGTGGTGCCCCAGGTGGATGGAATTTGAGAAGTAGAATGCGGTTCAGGAGGTCGCTGGAGCACTTCCAGGGCTAATGCAGCTTCCCACTCCTTAGCGTCTTCATCTATGGGCTCTTCATTGTAGATGTTGGGCTTATCTATAGAAATAAGAGGATCGGAAAGGGTAGGGGCAGGGTCAGGGCTTGAGGTTGAGGCCTCCTCTTCCATTTGTCCCTCCTGGAGAAGGAAAATAAAGGTCATTTCCTAGGATAGGAACCTATTTCTTGTGTTTCTGATGACTCCACATGCTAGGAGGTCATTAGTGTCCACCTCCCTAAAACCTAGGGGTGTGAGCTTGGGCTCAAAAGCGATCTAAATGCTTCACGAACCTGGGTTCTTGATTGAACAAGTACTTCAAATAATCAATTGGGACCCATCTTTTTGTAGACTCATCAAGTTGATATGCAAAACTTGCGATGTAGTCTTGCATGTACTTGATGAGGTCTTCAAAATCATCTCGGGCTCCCAAGTAGGTGCCTAGGACATCTATGCTCTTATCAAAGACTGGAAATAACTCCTCCTCTCTATCAATTAATGGAGTACAAGAGATGAAATCATGGAAGGTAGACCTAGCAGAATCTATGGTAGTTTGGTAGCTAGGAGAACTATGGCTATGATAGTGAAACTCTGAAACTAAAGTAACTTTATAACCTATATATACCCAAATGTTCTAAATATAAAAAATAAAAAGAATTATAAAATTTTTGGGAAAAACTTGACATTGACATGAAACAAAACCATTCAGAACATCAAAATTAATTGCACCACTATTAATTGGAAAATATCAAAATCGACAATTGTTCCACCCCACGTTTTCTAAAAAATCTTCAATATTGCAAGAGGGATAAAAGTAGCACTATGCATGAGCTTCTCTGCACGCTTTCCTACCTTTTCACCATTTAAGGTAAAGTGAAAGGACTCAGACATGCCATCCTCCATGACCAATAGGTGTTCTGCATGTCCCTGAGAGTCCACTGTGACGTGACAGTCACATTCTTAACATCTCCTAAATGAGAACCAATACATAAACTTACCCCTGTATTATCATCATTGTTAGAGTCAAGGGGGAGCCAATTGTCACCTGTTTTCTTCCAACGCCTATATTGGAAAGCAAAATATAACATTTGGTGGGAGATGTGGTACTTGACAACCACATTGTCCTTACATACATGGCATTGAAATAGATCACCCTTTTGTTCACCTGACCTACTTCCCCAATTCACCCCAAGCAATTCCTCAAGGGCATTCTCATGTAGGCACTTGCATGACCACATGGTTTTTGTTCTATGCATTTGGATATTATGAAAACAAGAAGCAAAAATGTGCAGAGGCATAAACCAAGACAACCTTACCCATTTAGAGCCAAATGTAAACTTCATGGCCATGTCCACATCCTTTGCAATCTTTTCCTTGTATGATTGCATTGTTCTTGTGTCCGCCATGCTGCAATCCATGTCTTCAAGTTGTGGTGTTGCAATGCATTGAAGATGGCCATAGCCTGATGCCGTCCTTAGAGTAATGTACTTGGCATTATACCAATAGATATTTCTCTATTTCAAAGCAGAGGACTTCTCTCCAGCATGCATTTGCCTTCCTAAATCCTCATGAATGGTACTAAACTTACCTAAGAAGCACTCGACTGGTTCCCACTTCTCAAAGTCTCAAGGAAATACATCTGCTATGCACAAGTGCTATTTTAAAATACAATTTCAAACTGACTCATTACACTGGTTCTATTTCAAAATACAATTTCAAGCTAACTCATTACACTTCAAAATCTTACACAAAATGCAGACTTACAATGCGATGGTATTGTCGATTGATTGCTTGACGGAGGAAGGTGCATGTCCTTCCCCATGTAGATGTGTTGCACCTTTGCAAGCAATCCTTTCTTCCCAAGCTTGAACTTCATGATGCAACCCTTCCATTCATGCAAAAGATCACCCCTTTTGCTCTTGGGAAGCTTATGTGGACCCTTGGCAGATCCTCTCATGACTATCCAATCATTCAAGCTGTAGGTGCAAGGCACCCATTCACCCAATGCATTTTTGCTCCTGTGGGACATAGAGTACATGTATGGTCTCCTCACCATGCTTGTATAGAGGTCACAACAGCAATAGTGGACTAGAAAGTGCAGCTTAGAGGGAGAGAGCAAGTCCGATAGAGGGAGAGAGAGGGAGACGGTATAGAGGGTGCAACTGAAGCTTGAGAGAAGCTCCAAGAGGTGCTGTAGCTAGGAATGGAGGGAGAAAGAGTAGAGGGGGATGAACAGCTGCTCCAGGAGGTGTTGTAGCTAGGAATGGAGGGAGAAAGAGCAGAGGGGGATGAGCAGCCACTACAAGAGGTACTATAGCTCAGAATGGAGGAAGAAAGAGCAGAGGGGGATGATTAGCTATTGCTGTAGGAGGTGTTGTAGCTAGGAGTGGAGAGAGAATGAGCAGCTACTACAAGAGGTGCTAGAGAGGGAGAAACACAGTGGACTAGAGTAGGAGGGGACAGAGAAGATGCAAAATGCATTCCCACATTTGAAAAATGGAGGGAGAATGGAGAAGAGGAGGGGGCAGGCCTATAACAAGCTAAGAGGGGGGGAAATTTTGCCCAGAAGGGCCCACCGCCTCTTGAATGACTTGTAGGTTTGTTTGGGGGAGGTGCATATTTATTTAATCAAAATGTGGACAACAATTTTACATGGAGGTTTCCAATGATTGTACAATGATGTAGCTTCAAGCCATCTTCTTACTCTTTCCATCCAAAGTAAAGAAAATGTCATACTCATCACACATTATAGCAAGGTACTCTAGAATGTCCTTTAAGGTCCAACTATCTGTAACTTCAAGACACGTGATAGCACCATGCTGAATACAAATATGTACTTTTGTTGTTCACAAAAAACTTGGTACCTTGTGACTACAATTTCTTTGAAAACTACATAGCTAGAGTGATCTCCCTTTTGAATACCTTCCTTAATAGCCTGACCAAGATAGAGGAGATTATCCAAGAATTCTTGTGCCATTTGTTTACATATCCACATCGTCTTTGCTCTATGAATGAAGAGCGATTTGAAGCAATGAAAAAACACCGAAGAGGGCATGAAATAACTCACACCAATAGACTTAGAACCAAAAGTGAATTTCATGGATGCTTGAATATCTCTTTGCATCTTCATTCTAAATTCATCTATAGTGAATGGGTCAAGAATAGGCCATTCTATACATCAACATGGGAAGAGGTAGTAGGCGAATGCTTTCAGATGCTCAATCTCTTCAAGGCACTTGATAAAAATCCCTAAATTGATTAAGGAGACCAAACTATACCCTAGGAGCATTGACTCCCTAGTCATTGAATGGAAAGCTTGAAATGTTCCTGTCAAACTCTCCGAAGGCTGGTTTTCAATCTTTGTGGAAGGAAATATGTCTACATAGATAGCCAAGCAATAGAGTATGTTCATGCTCTCTCTCTCTCTCTCTCTCTCTCTCTCTCTCTCTCTCTCTCTCTCTCTCTCTCTCTCTCTCTCTCTCTCTCTCTCTCTGTCTCTCTCATGCACACACACACACACACACACACACAATTTCCATAACCTACAAGTCACACACTTTTGTTATGTGATTCTTATGTCACAACCCGCATATTTTTTTATAGTTAACTCACAAAAACACACACACACACATGTGCGTACATGCATGCACATGCACACACATGGACACAAACACATCAACACACACACTAACAGACAATTGAATTTGTTAATGCTCAGTGTGTCACACACACACATATAAAGTTAAATAAAGACTTTCATAATGCTTACTCACATACACCCCACATAAAAATTCGACTAAACACTTACAGTGTGAAGGAAAGCAAGCTTTTGATTGGAAGGATCCAATTGCATGTCATGAGCCATGTACACACGTTGGACCCTTACTTTGATGCCCTTTTTGGTATTCAGGAACCCAATGATGTGACCTTTCCAATGCTTCTATTTACTGGCTCTATCCTTCTTAACCTTGTGTGGACCTCTTGTGGAGGGTTGCAGGACAACTCTTGAACTCTTGAGGAGTCCAAATACCACTAGCATCCTTCAAGTTGTGGCAGATACAAGATTGAAGAGATACCTTTGGTTTAGGTGGGAAATGCTTCAACATGTTGAAATGGAGAGGATACCAAGAGGAGAAAGTTTTGCTTTAGACCTGCACACTTTGAAAGAGGAAAAAGAGTAGTTTTTACCTTGGAAGAGGGCTTGGGTGCATGGGAAAGTTTTGGGAGAGGTTTTGAAAGAGTTTTGGATAAATAATTCAAAATGTCAAATTTTCAGAGGGAAATTTTGATTTGGTTGACCAAGAGAGGGGAGTGGTTGCCAAGAGAGGGGGTGGGGGTGGAGCACAAAAAGACAAATGAGGTGGGGTAGAAAAGGACAAGTGAGGCATGGGGACCAGGAGATCTCTGTACCAATGAGAGGCCTTTGTGATTTCCCCCAAATATTAAATTTTGGAGCCCACTCATTGGTGGAATGATAATTTTTTTATTAGTGCATGAATTAGCTCCGTAAGTAAAGGGACCCTTTTTTACCCCAAATCTCCCTTTATGCCTGCCATGCCACCACCTCCCACTTTAACTCACTCAACCCCCAGGGGGTCACTAAGAAATATGTAAGATAGCACATGCGATCAATGGAGGGGGTTTTATATTTTTATGAAGCTATAGAAAATATACATACATAAGGGGTTTTTTAAATTCAAAAAGTGAAAATTTTCATACATAAGGGATAGTTTAATCATCTCAAAATTTATAGAAGGGGTGTATATATGTTTTAAAAATCCATAGGTAGGGGGTTTTTCTAATACCCCTTGAGACCTTTTCACCTTGCTCTGCAATAGCTAAAAATAACCATAATTTTCTTTGGCCATATAATCATTCGAACCAGTAGTACAACCCTCTCTAAAAACCAACCCAACTGTTGCTTTCTGATTGGATCCCATACTTTGCTAATCATATAACAAATTTTGGATGAAACTAGATTTCCAAACTCAGCCATCATTATCTCATTTGAACATCGATCAAATTGAACCTCCTTTGAATAATAAGGGAAAAAAAAACACTTGCAACTAATTCTGGTGTAATTTTCACTCCCATAGCAATTTCTCCTCCCATTCTTTGTAATACTTGAAATTGACCAAGAACAGGGCAGACATCCAAAATCATATAGCCCAATCTTTTTTAACCATTTCTTATGTAATCCCGAATCAAGAGATACCCTTAATTCTTGAAATACTAGTGGATTGTCACTGATTTGTTGCTTTTTACTAGTGGATCCAACTCAGTGGCCGAACCAATTTCAACTACTAGCATACACGCTTTTGAAGAGGTTACTTTCTAACTACCCCTACTAAGGTTTTGCATATGCTTTCTATCACTTATCAAAATAGATATAGTTCACGAGTACCCAAGTAGCATTTGGCTGCATAGTGCTTTGAAAATTGAAGAGGTCTTGACGGCTAATATCGAATATCGAGAGTGAGGGGAGCATGAAGTCATGTTGCAGTCTCTACTTGCTATCGGCTTTGATGACAAATAATACATTTTTTGCAAGTTATACAATTTTTGACAGGGTTTTGTGAAGATGAGGCACTGTTCATGTTGTATTGAAGGGAATCAAGTATTAACTTAAGAATTGTAGATGAAGGATAGCAATGCAACACAGATCTGGCAAAGATGTCCTCTTTGGAGGGTGCAATCTATGCAACTTGGGAGGAGATAATGCATCTTGAACAAAGCTTTGTCATAGAAGAAGAATATCCAACAGCAGCAAGTCCAAGCTATAGTAGTGGAGAGGAGAGCATCGAACTAGAGTGGGGGAGAATATAGTGTATGTCCCCCATTAGTTGATCAAACCAAGAGCTCAATCGACCTCCATAGGAAATGTCTTGAGGAAGCTAATGCAGAAGTGGTGGTATGTAGAAAATTAATGTATATATATATATATTTAAAAATCTTAATTCATATTTAGAAGTGATTTAATGAATATGTTTTATTGGACCTTTAGGCTGTGTTTGAGGTTGAAACTTTCAGAATGCAAAAGGGTGGCACAAGGCAACATTTTGGGAAAGATGCCTCACTTGCTCACTACATGGGGCTTTTTCAAAGGCACACAATTGTGTGCATGCATGCTAATTTTGCATCCCATAGAAAGGATGAATTGATAAAGTGCAGGGCTCTGTCCAAATTGACATCCTTTACACCATTATCGGCATGTTCAAAAAGCAATTTTGGTGCATAGAGGGAAATAACACTTGGATGTTTTGTGCAACATCTCTTTGGGAGAATCTTGGCAATTGCAAGAGTCGGTGTGGTAATTAACACGATGAATGCTCCAATCCTTGCTCAAAGTTTTTCAAGTCCAATGATCTTACCATCTCAAAGACGGGTTGCATTCCAAAATAAGCTTGAAGCAGAAAAGAAAAAAGATTAGGACATACTTGTATACTTCCTCCCACCACAGGCCTCCCACGTGGGATGCCATTAAAAGATTGTCCCCATGGCCATTGACGTTGTTGGGATTTGATGTTCTTTGTCGTCTCTATTCTTTCCTTGCATTGTTTTTCTTCTTCTTGTTTCCTTTGCTTCATTTGTTCAACATCGTCAAAACCCCCGCTTGCTTCATCCAAAAGATGATATGATTCAGTATCTGATTGAATGTATTGAATGAGTTGACTTGTGAAGGGGGATTTGTATCCTCCCCCATCTCTTCCTCTTTTCGTACTACTACCTACTCTTGTAGTTGCTGCCTTCTCCTATGGATCTCTTTTGCTACCTGTTCGCATGATTTTCGAGTCTCCTTAATGTTTTCTTTAGTCCTTACCAACGAAGTACATGGAATGAGAAGAGGGTGGATGAGTATGAAATAAATTAGTGAGATTAGCTACCATCTTGTTTTATATAGTAGCTATTAACCAAGGCTTAATTAAAGTTTGCGGCCTAATCTTAGGATTTAATAAAGGCCTACCTTCATGGCTTAGGTTTAGGGCTTGGATTAAGGCCTCGGTTTAGGGTCTTAAAAAAGGCCTTTAAAAAGTTGATGAAATAAATCTTTATGACACATTTTGGGATATAGTTAACATACAACTGGGAGACCAATTTTAAATGCATAGGTTATAGGACCTTTATATAACAAGTGGGGTGGTTGTATCCATGGCCTCTATCTTAGAAAGACACATGGAGATTCCAAAGACACCCACCTCTTGCTTCTCTATTTAACATGACTTCAATGTACATTAGAAATTACTCTTCCTTAAATGCAAAATTGTCATATTCATCGATAGTTGAAGGTAAAAATTTAAAAACATTAAGACATGTATAATTGAAAGGTTTTTTTGGGCAATAGAAATATATTTCGAAAATTGTTTAGTAAATGGCCAAATGGACCACAATTGAAAGTCTTAAGAACAGGGCAGTTCAATCCACCGTCTTCTACAACAATGAACTCTTTTGGCCACAATCTGTGTAGAGACATCCCAAATCGGATTATTGAGATAATTCAGAACTCATGACTACATATACTCTATTAATATGGCACACAAGTACAAAATGATTATTTACATAGTATACAAATGTGATGCAATGGATGAAAGGTATACATTATAATGTCAAACAAATGGATGAAAGGTATACATTATAATGTCAAACAAATGGATGATTCTTCGGCAATGACTGTTCAGGTGATGGGTGAAGTTGTGAAGGGTTGGCATCCAATGCCTAGGATGATCCTATGTAGAAGGTTAAACACGGATCTTCTCTTGTGCCTTTTCCTCGTCCACCACCTCCTCTATCATGTCCTCATCTAGCATCTCTGCCAGAATAGCCTCTCCTCTAGTCGTTGAACTTTTCTCCTACACTCTTTAGTATTGGTGTAGAAAGAGCAAGTTAGAGAAGCTCTACAATAGTTCTGGCTCTAAAGTTGTAGCCATAATCTGCATTGTAAGTATATTCTTTTATCATTTTACAAGCAATAATGGAAATCTCAGTTTCTCTCTTATTGTAACAGCTTGTCATAAAAAGTTTGTAATAGATCCATCTATATTCATGGTCAATTCTCTCTCTCTCTCTCTCTCTCTCTCGCTATATGTATTACAAACCAAAGTCTCATACATAGATGAATTTTAGTAGACATCATTATGTATTACAAAATCCAAGAGCACAATGTGCCTCAACTCACATAGGAGCCCCTGAAGTAGTTAAAGGATTCTTAGGTCTAGGCTCAGTATATGGATGTGTCAGGGGCTCAGGATCCTCACGTTTAGACTCAGTATTTGGATGGGGAAGGGGCTTATAATCCTCATGACCAGGATCAGAATCCTCAGTATTTGGATGGGGAAGAGGCTCATGATCCTCAAGTCCACGTTCAGTAGTTTGAGGGACTTGACGAGGGTCCTCATGTCCAAATTCAGTATTTAGAGGAGGAAGTTCAATGGATGGTGGAGGCTTCTGGGGTTGGGCCTCTGAGTCCTTAAGTTCCATCAGAGAGTCCTCATCCTGCTCTTGAATGATGTCCTTCATCAAGTTTGAGATTTGTCCCTTCATCATCTGATTTCTTAGAGCTTTCCTCCTCCCCTCTTTTTGATTGTGGTAATGAGGAGGCCCTCTCGAAGGAGATCTACAATCATCATAGCTCTAAAGTTGAACACATATTGATCATCATAGCTTTCCTATGTCATCTGCACAAACATAAAAAATACTTTAGTTTCAAGTTTAGTGTTAAGATTAATGCTATATATAAATTTTAAATAGATCAATAATGGTGCTTATAGAGGCCGGCGTCTCCTCTATAAAAAAAGTCTCAATAATGTACTTGGTGTTTATAAGGACCCTCCATCCATAATAATAGGCATCACATTGTTGAGGTGTCTGTGAACCATCCAGTAGATTGTAAGTTTGAAACTATTTTGATTAATTAAAAAAAAGTATTGATATCACAAAGGATTTTTTGTCTTACCTCCAAGGGTACCATTTCAATTGCACCCAACTTAGATGTATTTTTTGGGTAGTGATCGATTGCAAAAGCTGTCTCTTCAGGGCAATGTAAATTGGATATATTAATGTCAATAGATTTCTACAAAATAAATCATCTGTTATTTCAAAAAAGTAAGATAATTATTTAGGGCAATTCAAGTTCACTTACAAATCGATCTCTTGATGAGTATGTGTAACTAAATTAAAGTAGAAGCATGCTTTTGTTGACAGATATATTATACCTTAACTCCAATCTTGTCTACATTTGACAGTTCCTATAAAGATTAGAATTTCTGGATTTAAAAGGACAATTTAGCTCCTTATGCAATGCACTCTAATAATCACTTCCTCTGAATGGTAAGGGATGAAAATTATGCACATAGATTTGAAATTGCAATATGCAAACCACTTCGCAAGCTGGTCTACTGGCTCCCTAGGATCCCTTATTTTGAAGGAGATAGCTGGGTCCATGATATGTACCATACCTTGAATCTCTTCATGTAGCTTTTTTTTGGAGTAAGCTGCAAATCAATAGAGTAGTTTAGAATAGTATTCAAAATAATTGGTTGTCTAAAGAGATAAAATAAAAACTTACAAGAGTCATGCTAGGATGACTCTGTGAGTAGATTTTCCTACTTTATTTTTTATTGCTTTCATACAATCATCTGTTAGGGTAAACTCTCTTAATGACTCCGCATCTGCAGAAAATATGGTCCTAGTGCATTTAGATGCTTCAAAACTTGTAATTCTAGCTTTGCAGTATCTAGATTGGTGGAAGAGGTACGAACACGCCTTGTATCCTTATATTTTAGCTTTTGCACCTCCTCGAAGGCTATTTTTTCTCTTGTTCCTTTTCCATGAGTCACTTGAGTCAATTTCTCTATAGTTACTACATCTTGTTTTGGCATTCGTGCAGGTGGTATCATCAAAATGCCTCTCATCTTCATGTTTGTCATATCTGTAGCCTTGAGAAGTTTGTCAGATCTCCATCTAACCATGTTTTAAGTAGTGATATCCTTTGACATGTTTGTCTTCCTATGGTTGTTGGCTGCAAGAAGAAATGAAAAAACTCTATGAAAAAGTCCTCGAAAGCCACCTGCAATGCCCAAATGGTTGTTCTTTGCCACTGGTATCCAAGGCCCCAAAGTTCATATTGTCACAAACCTGCTTAACTAGTCTTTGAAAAGGAGCCTTGGGGATACACATTCCCATGACTTTTTGGGCCCTTCTTATCTCCATCAGTACACTGATCTTTTGTGTAAATTTTTTTTTTTTTTCTTGTTTGAGAAGATGCATTTGCTTTCCTTTTCTTGATGTTGCCAATTTTGCTATAGGTGGACCCTTCTTCGTCTTCCTATCAGAAGCCTTCATCCTTGCCATTATAATTGATGCTAAAATGCACATTGAAGAACACAAAAATTAAGTCCTACCCCCCCTTCTCTCTCTCTCTCTCTCTCTCTCTCTCTCTCTCTTAGCATGATGCTTCACAGTGCCTAAATTTTGAGTTCCTCGCTCCTACTTCAAAGCGCTACTATTCTTAACAAATGCTCATCCTCTGAATCGCTACTATGGATATAATCAAATCTCTTGTATAGCCTACCCCTACTCTCTCTCTCTCTCTCTCTCTCTCTCTCTCTCTCTCTCTCTCTCTCTCTCTCTCTCTCTCTCTCTCACACACACACACACACACACACACACACACACACACTCAGTTCCCTTCTCCCTCCCTCCCTACCTCTCTTTGTATCTCTGTCTCTCTCTCATGCTCACTTCTCTCCCTCCCTCCCTCTCTCTCTCTCTCACACACATACTATATGTGTGTGTGTGTGTGTGTGTGTGTGTGTGTCCCTCCCTCCCTCTCTCCCCCTCCCCCCCCTGAATGTGTTTTATGTGGGATGTTAAGTCAACTAATAATGCCATTAAGGAGCCTACAGGTACCTTCCTTTGGATAACCCCTGCATAGTCCAATAGCACAACCCTTGCTCTATATTAGCCTTTAATTTGAGGTCTGAAGGATGAAGGGACAATTAGTACACCATCCCCTCAATGTATATTTCTTCCCTTGGCATCTTCTTCAATTCCCTCGTTTCATCTATTCCCTCCATGGTCGCTACCGATCTTTTCCCACTATCCCTTATTCTTGATTCGCCTACTACTTAGCAACGGACCATCCTCATCCTCCTCTTCTCTTACCCTAGTATTCAGCTCCCTCTCGCACCTGTAGTGGCTAGATTGACTATCTTTTCTCTCCTTGACCAGTACCTCCTCAGGTGCCCACTTACTTATCATGCTACTTACCTTACGAGATTTCCTCAAATCACCACTTGAATGCAATCCCTCTAGCCAGTTTGTTGGTGTCCCACCTGAAGGAAGTAATTTTTTGGAGCATTCTCTTAAGCCTTTGCTTCATCGTTTGCCTCACTTGTTCCTCCCTCTTTCTTGTCCTCTGCTTGTCTCCGCATGTGCTCCCTCTATGCTTGATGCTCACCTCCATTATCTGGCTATCTACGCATCGAATCTCACACTAATTTCCTTGATAAATTTTCTCAAGCACCCACTGTTACACTGTCCCTAGGTTCCTAGTTTATAGATGCTCCATTTCTTACCATTCTACAACTTTCTCACAATTGACGATGACTTGATACGGTTGATTATACTTCGACCCCAACCTCTTCGGTGAGGTGGTCTTGATGCAATCCCTGATTGATTGGCCAAGACCTCCTGTCCTTGATCCCTAGAGTTTTTCCTTTGAACTCTTAATAAAGGTGATAGCCAGCTGCTTGGCTCTTGTGTGCACGTAAAGAATTCTCTCAATGGTCCATTGTTTGATGGGCTGGTGATATTACTCATGTATGTTATCCACGTATAGCAAGACACTATGAGTCATTTTTCCTTCAATGATGTCGTTGCTCCTTCAGACTCTTGATGATCCATTATGATAGATCTCGTGCTACCATCACTCGATTGTTGTGCTTAGTGGCATTGATGCTTTATTAGGCTTACATTGTATCAAAGGACAAAGGATGAATTGGACATCGTCCAAATGGGATGAATTGATGAAGGATTAATTGGTCGATTGAAAGACAAGTTGGTCGAAGGACAAATTCGATAGGCTTCATATCAAGGGATAAATTAGAAAAGCTGTGAGCCAGTAAGGCAAATCAAAGAGCAAAAATGTGGGCCAAGGAAGCATGAAGGGGCACTTGCCTATGCAAGACCCAAAGAAGGCCAACATCAAGGAAGCGTGAGGGATGCAGCATCAAGTAAGGAAATAAAATAAAAAGGAAAGAGGCCGAGCAAGCATGAAGGGACACTTGCCTACGCGAGACTGAAAGAAGGCCAATACTAAGGAGCTTTGAGGGATGTAGCCTCAAACTAGCGATCATGAAACATGGAAGCATCGATGTAGCATACCACTACATGCACGAGATCAAAAGAAGGCCAGTGGCAAGGGCGTTAACAAAAGGTGAAATGATGACCACATCTTGATGGGAAAATTGTTGATACCGAAGGACGAATACCAAAAGACTGAAGGACGAATGAGTGGCTAGACAACCCATAGGATCAAAGGATGAAGGTCAACCATGAAGTATGGAAGTGCTGACGATGCATACCATTGTATGCCTAAGCCCAAAATAAGTCTAGAAACAAGCATGCATACAAAAGGCAACTCTAGGACCACTTGCTCATGGGAGCTACAAGGATATGAAAGGCTTAAGGACCACTTATTTATGGGAGCACTAAAGAAGTCCATGAAAACATGGAAATTTTCAAAGGGGAGTGATAAATGTTAAGTTTTAACACCGAAGATAGTGTTTAACACTGAATGATTGAGGGACCAAATGACCTAATGTAGATATAATGCTCGGGTGGGATGAATGGCAAATGATAGGTTGAATGACATGATGAATTTGACATGCTCAAGATACATAGAAGGGCCAACACGTATAGTTCAGTTCTGGAAGAGACATAAATGCCCACAAGTGTGGGTGGGAGTTGGTGGAGTATTGCCAGACATACTAAAGGCATCATGGGAAGCATGGTAGTGGGTAGTTGATTGAGTTAAGGTGGGGGATGGTGGCATGGAAAGCATGGGTAGTGGCATGAGAATATATAAAAGGGTGCATGTAAGCTCTCTTTTCTCACTTGGAAATTAAGTACATGGATTGATGAAACTTTAATGTCTCCATTTTCCTTTAGTCTCATTTAGTTTTTTCCATTGTGTGTTATCTCTTCCCGTTTTGTATAGCAATGCCTATCCACAAACCACAGTTAGGCATATTTTGACCTTCAACAACCAATAGAGAGGGAAGATGGGGAAAACTGTGGAAGTGTTATGAATACTAGGGAAAGGGTTTGGTTATTAGAAGGTGACCTACCAAGGGAGAGATCTCCACTAACAAAAGGCAAGCATAGTTTTCTCAAAATTATAAATTATCAAGCCTTTCTATTGATTGGTGGTCTCTAGTTTAAGGGCATGTTTAACTCCTAACCTTCAAGGGCATGTTTTTAGTCGAAATCCCCCCTAATGAGAACAACTCCTAAAATCTACAATGCATTTGTAATCATTTAGCTCCTTCTAAAGCTAACAACTCCAC
This sequence comes from Dipteris shenzhenensis, assembly GCF_047967505.1. Classification (NCBI taxonomy): domain Eukaryota; kingdom Viridiplantae; phylum Streptophyta; class Polypodiopsida; order Gleicheniales; family Dipteridaceae; genus Dipteris; species Dipteris shenzhenensis. The sequence goes on from NC_141604.1 coordinate 13,926,850, forward strand.
TTCCAAACCATGCAAAACATTTCTAACCCTTTTCATGTCTCAACACTACCCTTTATGTGCATTTTATGAACCCTAATCTTATTTCTTGGAGCTTGTACCTCTTATTAACCAAATGTTGCTTTTAGGTTGAACTGGAAACCTTTCCTTAAGAAACCTCTCAACTTCAAGGAACTTGACACTAAGTACAACAACAAGTGATGGGCTCAACCACATGGCATCTAGTGGAAAAACCTAACCCCTTCAAGGGCTCGTAGCAAAAACAACAAGTATCAGTTTCAAACACATTGCATCTACTAGAAAAAAGGTTTAAAATATAGGATTATGCTTTTTTTTTCAAAGCTCTATGTAGGTCTATTTATTTATTGAAATGGCTCATCAATTTTTATCTATTAAAGGAGCTCTACATTTGCTACTCGTTGTCATTCTTTTGGAGTGCTTTTTCTACTTTTGGAGACCTATTTCTTAAAGATAGAAGCAATGAGGAGATTTGATGTAAAAGTAAACTTCAATCAATTAGTAACCATAGGAAGAGTAAGGGGTTACTAAGCAACGGCTTAGTTTTTGTAGGTATAAAATAGTAAAATACTACATTGAGAAATATCTATATTAAAAGTTTTTAGCTTCATGAAATTGGATATGTGGTCTAAAGTGATTCCCTCTCTCTCTCTCTCTCTCTCTCTCTCTCTCTCTCTTTCTCTCTCTCTCTCTCTCTCACACACACACACACACACACACACACACACATTTGGCTTCATTAAATTTGGATATGTGGTCAAAAGTGAATCTCTCTCTCTCTCTCTCTCTCTCTCTCTCTCTCTCTCTCTGTGTCTCTATGTCTCTGTATCTTTGTCTTTTTCCAGTGTAACTGACACACTCACACAAACGCACACCTCTCCCCCCCCCTCACCAACACACACACACACACACAATGTCTAAACCATCTAAATCAAGTATTTTCTAGAAAAAGGACATGCTCTTCCCTAATAAAAAAGTGTCCATGAGCACATCATGGAGAGACCATTATTTCTTGCTAGTTGACATCATGTAAAATCTATGCAAACTCCAATGTAAACTTTTTATTTGGATTTAATGGCATGTGGCAAGGTAAAGAGAAGGTAAATCACTCTATGATTTCACAACTTAGGAATCGGCGACAAATTTTTAAACATTAGGCCCATTAGAAGGTAAACCCACGAGGAAGCCTCTCTCTCTCTCTCTCTCTCTCTCTCTCTCTCTCTCTCTCTCTCTCTCGCACGCACGCACGCACACACACACACTCTTTTTTGGGGGTGAAACTAGACACACACTTGCATGCACGCATGCACATAAACACACACATTATTTTTTACATGCATGGGTGTACACACACACACACATGCACAGAGGCACCAACACAACCATAGGTAGAGGCACATATATAAAGGCATATGTTAAAGCTAGTGCACAAGTGTTTTTACATGTGTGAAATGGGAGGATGTAGTTGTAGGAGGCTCTTCTTACAACCTAAGAATGGTAGTGAAAAATGCTACTTGGAGCCTTTTGGTGGGTAGTGTAGTTGAGGCGCAAAGCATGCTTTGGTTTGCAAATTTTGTACACTATACTTTGGTGGGGATCCAAGATGTAGCTTTCATTGTGGAGGTGTGAATATGCACACTAATTCAAGACCATAGGCGTAAGAGAAGAATTGAGGGAATGCCTACCCAAGCTAGAAAAGGCATGGGTAGTGTCACTACATACCAAGCGGACAATAAAACTCGTTTATTACAGTCGCTTGAATGTGCGTGACGGTGGAGGGAGGGAAAAGGGGGGGGTACAGGTTTTTCAATTGTGGGTGTGTGTGATGGTGGGTAGGGGGTACACATGCTCATGGTTTCCCCCTTTTTTGCAACCCCTTACCAAGTGTTTGCCATGTAAGGGGACACCCCTTTTGTCACATGAGCGTAGCACCTTTGTGTAAACACCATCACGACGGGTGGTCACACACCAAGGTCTATCCGCCACCACTATTATTGTTAGGAGCCAATCGGATGTGTAAATTGGGTTGGACGGGCGTGGGCCCCTCGTGTACGCACCCAAAATTCGGCAGACTTCAAAAAGGTTAGTTGATTGGTGCAAAGTCGCAGCGCCAAAGATCAAATTCAAGTAGAGGTCCATTGAATACGAGTCTTTTCAAAGATTCTTTCTTGTACAAGGGCTCATGAATGATGGCCAAGCCATGGGTCGTGAAAGGTTTATGTATGGAAGCAGAAATAAGAGAAGAGCGGTGACGTGGATCTAGTGTGGAATCTGTACGGGGGAGATTCGAGATTCCGTCGTCTTCCTCTTTGTCCGTCACCTTGCTTTTGGGAAGCTGGTGGTTGTGGTGTCTCTCATCAAATCGCATCGCCATCGCCATCGCCAATTGCCCATCGACATAGCCAACTTATTCCTTCTCTGCTCTGTCTTCTTTCGCACTTCGTGCGTCCCTTTGCTTCTCCCTCACGTCCCCTCACTTCAATTTCCGCCGACCATCCTGCCACCCACCCCTTGCTTCCCTTTTCCTTGACAACAACACCCTCCACGACATTCCGTCTTCCTCCTCCAAGTCCCCCCCTCATAACCTCGCATCCTTTCCTTTGTCTTTCCCTTTCTTCTCCCTCTCTTGCCACTCGCCTCCCTTCTTTTGCCCCTCCATTGATTTTTGCCAGCTCCTTGCACTTTCTGTAACATGGCTGAGGACAATAAGCCGGTGATCAGTTGCCAGCGCCGCAGGGAGCAGCGCCAGGCCGCTTGCTGTCTCTGCACCACCGTGCTCGTCGTCGTTCTCATCCTCCTCCTCATCCTCTACTTCTCTCTCTTCAAGCCCAAAGACCCCACTGTTCAAGTCCCTACGATGCAACTCCTATCTTTCGTTCCAACCGTTAATCAATCCGCAGTCACCTCCCTCAACCTCACCATGAAGCTGCAGGTCTCTATGTATAATCCCAATAGAGCCACTTTCTATTTAGGCGATGGCAGTATAGCTTGCTTGTATTATCATGGCTATCAAGTAGGACTCGCCAATCTTCCCCCCGTCTTCATCCCCTCTCAGTCATTTTCCACTATTTCTGTTGCCTTAACCGTGCAGGGGCTCACCCCTCTGCAAGGAAACTCTCTAACCGAGGATGCTGCCATAGCGATGCTACCGGTTAGTACTTCAGTGATAGTCATGGGGAGTGTCACAACTCTCAACACGTTTTCTCATCACGCGGATGTCATCTCCAAATGCAACGTGAGTATTTCCTTCAACCTTAAATTGATCGAATCCTATATTTGTCAGAGGAGCTACTCTCTCCTTGATTGAGAGCACCGTTCCAGATCATCACCGAAAGAGCAATCAGAGGATAGATCTAAGAAACAGTCGTACATGCTTCATCACGTGCTCTGTCCTGGCCAAAAACATCTCAGCAGCTCATCCCTTGGCACTATACTATCTTACTGGCTGGAGTTGGTAAGTTGTTTGTGCTAAACAATATTCCGTAGCAAAGCAATTCCCCTCAGCTGCAACGTTGGTAGTTGGTAGTTGTTTGTGCTAAACAATATTCCGTAGGAAAGGAATTCCCCTCAGCTGCAACGTTCTGTGGTATCACCTAGGCAATTTCTGGGGACTCAAGAACAATTTCAATGTAATAGTGGACCCTTCTCCGAAATTCTGGGTGTTGGTTGTAGACCCAGAGTAGATCGAGGAACAAAAGGTCCCTTTAATGAGCTACAGCTTCGATGCGGATCAATGGCTGCAGAGTCTAAAGTACACTCTGGTTTCGAAATTTGATACTCCTAAATAGACAGCTTATTTGTAAATGACGGATTAAGATATTTTATTTTGTTTATCCATTATGTGGATTGTGGACATTTCATTAAAATGCTCAATTTGGTGATGCAATTCAATTCCACGTTCGTGCCATTCTCTCTCATAAAAGTTTGACAATGAGCACATATTTGAGTGGTTTAGATTATATCTTTTATCTTTTGGGTTCTCATCCAAAAAGACAAAAGTGTTCTCTCTCTCTCTCTCTCTCTCTCTCTCTCTCTCTCTTTCCCTCTCCTTATTTGGATTTGTTTTATGATTTGGTCATGAAGCTTCTTAAAATATATGAAATTAAAGCACTCATGTAAAGGAGGGACAATGAAAGAGGGAGAGGTATGGAGCTCAAGCTCTTCATCACCATTCTTTGCCTTCAAAAAGAGGCTTGATTAGTAATTCAATTCTACAAGAGCATGCATTCATGTGACTTGTCAATTATATGTTTGAACTCAAATGTGAATATTTTTTGCTCCACCTAAATGATTTGATCGATCTATATATCCACGCTTGATTCAATTCTACAAGAGCATGCATTCATGTAACTTGTTAATTACAACGTTTGAACTCAAATGTGAATATTTTTTTCTCCATCTATATGATTTGATCGATCCATATAGTTTGATCTTTAGTTTGTTAATGCTACTTTATTACATCTACCAATTGTTGTGGGAAGTAAGCTTGGTTTATTGGGTACTGACCTAAGATCTTCTACATAGAGCTAGCACCATTCTTTACCATCTAAGGAAAGAAGAGGATATAAAACAGACGGGTTAGGTTAATAATGTCATTGCATAGGAACATGTCATCCCTAAAAGTACAAATTTGGGTACAATCATATTTAATAATCTATCTTTACATAGTTGTAACATTAAAATTTGGCCCACACTTTATGTTTACTCATTCAATCCTAACATAAATACAACTCTATAATGAATGCAAAGTATTTAACAAGTCAAAACTATATTAGAAATATTTGAATATCAATACAATAAGAGGATGATGTCATTTGACTCACCAAACTAAAAATAATTAATAATGCAAATAATACCCAATTTGAATAAATATTGAATGTGCTTACTTGTATCTAAAAAGTACTTTTGAATGCGGTTTAAAATGGAATTTTGAATCAAAGATTTAGTAAAAAAGTGAAGAGTTGCAAAACCACTTTCTCATAAGAGAGAGACATATGGAGTAAATTGGAGAAATTTAGGAACATTTAGAAAGTCAAAAAGGTAAGAGGCTAGAATAATCGAGCCATCCTCAAAGGCCAAATGAGTTGTTTAGGGTAGAAGGCACATGCTAGCACAAGAAGTCTTCCCTCTAGTATTGGTTGGCCATTCTTAACAAGCTTTAATAATTTGAGGGTCAGGTTTCTTGAGAGACTGAAAAAAGCCTATGCTTGCTCCTAAGTAAGGGACATAACATGAAGCACATGAGTAACAAGCTACTTTGAGGGATGATAGTATTCTTTTTTTAACTTGGTTGCAATTTAGACTCCATCATGACTTCTTTAAATTAATTAGTATAGCACAGTTGCCACATTTGTGAAAGCATGGCATTCCCGTTTGCATCCATGATGATGCCCCTATCACCATCAATGGAATAGTGAACATAGGCATCATCACATGGGGCATCATCATCATGTGACTATGGGCTAGCATCAAGTATGGTGACTGCACGGCTCCTAGTGCTTGATTACTATGATGCCTTAGGTGTGGCATGAGACTAAGACCTCATGATCTTATACGTCTTATTCTCTTCATCTCCCACATGATGGTCTCTAACTCATAGGGATTGATCTTCTGAATGAAGTTTTATACTTTATTTGAAATGGTATTTTTTTCCTTTGAACGACCACTATAATCTTTAAAGTATGTAGGGGACAACATACTTTAGAGAACATGTTAGGGAGAGGATTGATAAAGAATAATGCTTAGCTTAATCAACTTAGCCTTCTATCATCATTTGAGTACTTAGGTTGCATCCACCTTAGATTAGTACAGTTGTCATTAGTATAGCATCGTTGACCCTTTAGAGAGCCTTCTCATCTCAGTATGAGATCTCAATTTGTGTATTCTACATCAACAGGATATCTCAATCTGTGTATTAAACACAAGAGGTCCTACCATCTACATTAATCAATAAAAATATTCCATGATAATAGCAATTGACAAGATGGTCACTATTATACAAAAACAAGCATCGTCTAACTTCCCAAAGTACAATAGCCACAAATGGGCTTCAATTAGTCATGGCACATTTTTGACCAAACTCAAGACTGTTTGTCTTCATTATATCATACTGGAGCATGCGATTTGAATACACGTTTACAATACATACAAGAGTTATTAGACCAAAAAATCCACAAATCATCCAACGTTTCTCATTTGGGCCACTAGATAACTATAGTGAAGATTGAGCAAGAGATCATGTTATGGATAGGATTGATAAAATGAGAGTTGGTTGAAATGTAAACGCCCAATTATAGGCCTTAAAATTGCCTTTGACTCTCTATGATTTTCACCATGCTTGTAAACTATATGCTTCAACAATTTGTTTGATTCATATTGGCAATGGAATATGAAAAAGAAAATGGCATAAATGGTTTATTTTTTAATTATTATAAGTAAGAAATTGGTTCAATTATATAGTTGGACAAGCCAATAGAGAGAAGAACTTGTGTCCAAGTACAAAAAGAAATAAATAGTGAATGAGAATACTATTGAACAACATAAAATCACGAGAAGGTAAGAGGGTATGCTATCCCTTAGAGCCAGAACTTATAGAACTTAAGAAATGGAACCTTAGAATCCCAACATCAAAACCATCTCCTAGAACCCAGATCTTGCTAAAACATGAAACCTAGAACCCCAAATTAGAACTCATTTGTTGTTATCCAAACCTAGAAAAATCTTGTTGGAACCTGAGATTGAAAGCCAAAAACCAATGCAAGGAACCTAGAAAACATTTATTGAAACTTGAAATGCAAAACGCTATTGTCAAAACATAGATGGACCATTTTCTAGACTATTATATATGTGTGTGTGTGTGTGTATGTTACATATGTATGTATGTATGTATGTATGTATGTATGTATATGTATATGTATATGTATATGTATGTGTGTGTGTGTGTGTGGGTGTGTGTGTGTGTGTGTACATATACATATACATATGCATATGCAAATGCATATACATATACATACGCATACATACATACATACATACATACATATATGTATGTATGTATGTATGAAAAATTGAGACCTCTACAAGTATCAAAATAAATAAACATGCAATTGGCTACAAGGTCATGAACAAATCAATGTTTGATCATCCAATCAAAGGCCACTGGATGGAGAAATGTTTACACCATAGCTGACACCCTTCTAAACGACATTCAACATTCCTATGCAAATGCTATTTTGTAATTATTACACCCTTAAATTTCTTGAAGGTCATTATGAAATGCTTACACTCTTGCATTTCTTAAAGAACTCTTTTGAGTGTGTGATATTCATGGTGGTAAGCTGTATAGATCTATGAGGTTCCACATACTGAAAATCCCTTTTAATGTGCACTGATATAGGGAAGATCTCTTGAAGTCACTCTTTTATACATTTCAAGTTGAATCAAGAGACACTCTCCCCCCTTAAGATTCTCATGCAAAACATCTAGCACAAATATTTGTATCCCATCATGACCTCACTAAATTTGAATGGATTTATAACGTCGCACAACCAAGTGAATTCCAGCCATTAACAAATGATCACCCCCTCATGAGGTAAATATGAGCATCATATCTTGAGAGTCTCTCTCTCTCTCTCTCGCTATATATATATATATACATATATACATATATAGATACACACACACACACACACACACACACACACATAGAGAGAGAGATAGCTATAGTCTTCGTAGTTGTGGTTGCTGCTGCTATTTTAGAGAATATGCCAAGGCCTCAAGATATGGATGGGATGCCTTTATAGATGCTACTATTTCTAGCATGTTTTTGTATGTCTTCCAATGCTTGCATGATGAGACTTTGATGCCTAACCATCTCACTTTTGACTCAAGTTGGATGCTAAAAAAGATGGTGGATTTCCTGAAGCAATGCATAGGAAGGGATTCAAAAGGTGGCAAGAGAGTCACATTCGATAAATCCTACTTGGCACTATAAGAATGATTTAGAAGAAGATAGCTAAGGAAGAGGTGAAGAAAAGGAACAAAAAATTTTGCAAAACTGCAAAAGCTTGAATAGAGAAAGTGGGGCAATCCCACTTTAGATCAAGTAACAAAGTTAGATTCATGGCCTACTTTGTATGTGTTTATGTCTTCTTTTTTCTTACACATATGTCTTTCTCTACTTTCTTTTCTTTACATATCTATCTCATGTCTCTTACAATCTAACCTTTTGGGTCATTAATTGCTGGGGTGTAGCATTTTTGGTGAGGTTCAGGGACTTTTCTCTATATAGGTATCTTGCATGACCCATAACTTATGCATTGCTTAATGGAATTCGGTAAATTTTGTCTTCAAGTTGCAGTACACATTCCAAATTGAACATGGGAGAAAAAAATTATGGAATAAGGATTTGTAACGAGACTATTAAAGCATTACAAGTGGTATGCTGCATGTGAAGAATGCATACTGAAGACTATAGGATATAGCAATTTATTCAAAAACATCAAAATTTTGTTCGATACATACATGTAGCCAAGTAATCATTCAAAAGTACACTACGTGAGCTTCTCCTCAACCCAAGGACACACCTAAATGAGAATATTAGTTAGGGGTTAATGGGCCTCCAATGTTGTGCTAAATTGATGCATACCCATTTGAGGGCACGCTCCATAACTTTTCTTTGATTTGTTGAAAACCAAAACGTATTGAAAATTTGGAATCTAAACTAGTGGGACTACTGCATGGTGTCTTAAAACATTGATAGTTGTTGGTATTGGTATCTAGATTCACCCAAAAATGAAAAAAGTTGAAAAAGTGCAGTTTGTGCATGTGCAAAGATCTTTTAATAGATCCAACACTATTTACAATTTTGGCTTGTTTATTTTTCCATGCACTTGCTTGCTATATGGCTCATAAGCATGCCAAATTCATTGCATTTCATAATACATAGCATCAAATCCAATAGTGTGTCCTTTGGCCTATTTGTGTTTTGAAGAATTTTAGGCCACATTGCACTCGTTTGGGATATCCAATTCTGCTGACATGTATCGCCAGATGGGGAAAATCGGTGCCTGAAAATTTCACTACTCCTGCCAATTTTGAATTTTCACACCTCCCGCCCATCAAATCTTGGAAGATTAAGTACCTAAAACCACGCCACATTGCACTTGTTTGGGATATCCAATTCTACTGATGTGTATCACCAGATGGGGGAAAATTGGTGCTTGAAAATTTCACTACTCCCGCCAATTATTTTCACACCTCCCGCCCATCAAATCTTGGAAGATTAAGTACCTACAATCTGCCTCCACCTTGCAAATGCCCTACAACCCACATGCACCTCAATGTGACCTTGCAAAGACTCTGGTTTGCCATTGTCTTCTGGGTCATTATTTGCTTGGGTGTAGCCATTTTGGAGAGGTTCAGGGACTTTTCTCTATATAGGTATCTTGCATGACCCATAACTTATGCATTGCTCAACAAAATTTAACAAACTTTGTCTTTAAGTTCTAGTACACATTTCAAATTGAACATGAGAGCAAAAAATTATGAAATAAGGATTTGGAATGAGAGCGTTAAATCATTTCAAGTGCTATGTTGCATGTGAAGCATGCATCCTATAGACTATAGGATATAGCAATTTATTCAAAAGCATCAAAATTTTATTCTATACATACATGCAACCAAGTAATCATTCAAAAGTATACTACGTGAACTTCTCCTCAACCCAAGGACACACCTAAATGAGAACATTAGGCATGGGTTAACGGGCCTCTAATGTTGTGCTAAAGTGATGCATACCCATTTGAGGGCACGCTCCATAACATTTTTCTTATTTGTTGAAAACCAAAACGGATTGAAAATTTGGAATCCAAAATAGTGGGACTACTACATGATGGTCTTAAAACATTGATAGTTGTTGGTATTGATATCTAGATTCATCCTAAAATGGAAAAAGTTGGAAAAATACAATTTGTGCATGTGAAAAGATATTTTAATAAATCCAACACTATTTACAATTTTGAATTGTTTATTTTTCCATGCACTTGCTTGCTATATGGCTCAAAAGCATGCCAAAGGTCATTTCATTTAATAATACATAGCATCAAACCTGATAGCGTGCCCTTTGGTCTATTTGTGTTTTGAAGCATTTTAGGCCACATTACACTTGTTTGGAATATCCAATTCTGCTGACGTGTATCGTCGGAGGGGGAAAACCGGTGGCTGAAATTTCGCTACTCCCACAAATTTCAAATTTTCACACCTCTCGCCCATCGAATCTTCAAAGATTAAGTCCCTACAACCTGCCCCCACCCTACAAACACCCTACAGCCCGCACACACCTCTATGTGACCTTGTGCAGACTTTGGTTTACCATTGTTCTCTTTTAGGTAAGTTGTCTTCTATTCTTTGCTTGCCTCACCAGCTAGTTTCTTAGGGTCTATTCTGGAATGATCGTGGCCATGGCGTCAATGGCAACATGCAGCTAACCATGGCTTGCAAGAGAAGCAGACAGAGGCTGTGAGATAGGAAAGCTGAAAAACCAAGTCAAGGCACAAGGAATAGAGTGCAGGTCGAGAAAAGTGTTGGCAGGGTATCGAATCAGCAACAAAAGATACTTTTGCAACATCTGCAAAGGGAGAAACAATGAGAAGAAAGAAGACTCCTTATTGTAGAGTAGCACAGCAAGAAGCGATTGCAGATGCACACATTCGATCATTGCCATTGGAATGAAGAACACAAGCTGTGGTGTCACGATTGGTGGGAGCATTCGAGGCAGTAACATCAGGCCATTCAAGTGATTACCAGTCTCGAGTCTTCACAAGCTTTAGCCTGCACCCTAAATTTCATAGAGTAACAACCCTACCAACACCTCGGGAGATGCATGCCCAAGAGGCAATGTTCTCTAACTTGAGAAATGGCCTAGGTACAGAAAGTGAAAGAGGTGCACAGCTTAGATCAACTAGCTACAAAGAGGGTGACAGAGGCTATGTTGGTATCCCTTGAAACAAAGAAGAAACTACTTGGGCGCACAATGTCAAAGATGGTGTTAATCAGAAGGACCAATGTGGCTCCAGTAGTTGAACATAGAGTAGAAGCAATGCACAATCATCCCAATCCGAGAAGTCTCTGGGCTTCAATAGAACGCAAGAAAAGGAGAGACAGCCTAACTGCGGAAGTCATTGCTATAGTGATGGTGTTTTGGCATGAAAATATGAGAGTTTCTCCAAATAGAAAGAGCATCTAAGAAGCGAACGGGATGCAAGGTGTTTGAAGAGCACATCATACACATGCTAGATACAATGCATGTCAGTGGTGCCTAAACCATCCTGGTGGTTTTTTGTGATTGAGCTTTGGAATAGTTTACTTATTTCATTTCTTGAACCAAGCTTGGACTAAATGTGATTGTCCTAAACTAGCCCAGTGGTTGGAACATCATGCAGCTTTAGGCCAGGCCAGCTCAATTGCCAGTTATGTGATTGCCCTGAACCAGCGTGGTTGAACAGACATTAGTTGTTGTCCAACCCAGTGGCATGGTTGAGCAAAAATTAAAAGCTAGCAATATATTGTTATTTTACTAAACCAGCTCGATGGTTGGAGCATCATGCAACTGTGGTGGCTACTTCAGCTCAATCACTAGTTATGTGATTGTCTTGAACTAGCGTGGTTAAACAGGCATTAGTTATTGACCAGCCCGATGGTTGAAATTATTGTGTTTCTTAGTACTTAAATTTGTGAAATTTAATTTCCTGCTATTCGGGTCATATACCTTTATTTCTAGACTGGGATGACTTGGACTTAATGTGATTGTCCTAAATGAGCCCAATGTCGGTTCACGACAAACAGCAAGCAGTTACTAACATAAATTGTGATTGAAATTATGAAATTCAAAAATGAAAAGCAATATACTATTATTTGTTAATGGTGAATTTTTCAGAAATGAAAAGCAATATACTTGTTATTGTCTAATATGTGAAGTTGAGACCGTCAGGCTAAACCAGCCTAGTGGTTGAAAAGTGTCCTAAACCAGCTTGGTGGTTGAAATTGTGACTGTCCATCCTAAACGTGTCCTAAACCAGCCTGGTGGTTGACTATCCTAAACGTGTCCTAAACCAGTCCTATGATTGAGATTGTGACTATCCTAAACTAGCACGGTGGTTGAAAATTGTTTTGCTTCATTATATACTTTAATTAGACTGTGTTTTGTCTTCTTTTAGTAGTAGGCCCACTGTTCTTTTGTTCCCGCATGTTGAGTCAGTAGACAGAGTTGTATCTCAAGTTTATTGATCGAAATCCAAACATTTCAATTGGACAGAGGAGCTTTGAGCATTGTAAGCCCTGGTATGTCAGGAAACTCAAAGACAGGAATGTTTGTTGTTGCAAAACACACATAGACTAGCAAGCTATGAATGACTTGAGATATGGTCGTATTAGAGCATTTCTCCATGGGGATCGATGCCCATGCCTCCCTGGTGAATGTACAGTAGACCACCTGGATCCTCATCGTGTGTTGCAAGGGAGGGCAAGTTTGTAGCCTAAGGTCTCTATAGGAGCCAGTGGTTTTTGTCCCAAGGGAGACCATGAGTGGTACCGAATTGAATGCATTCATGGCACATGCAAGCATTATAGTTTGAAGCTGAAGAAGAAGACATTCAATGTCTGTCCAAATGAAATGAGGGAAGACAACCATGTTGCTCTAAAATGGAGGAGATTTGTTCCAAAAGCTAGAAGAGAGAGTGAAAACTATTGAGCTCAAACTCAACAATCCTATTTCTAATGTAGTTTTATATGAGGAGCTAGTCTCTACTCAGATCTCTACTCAGATGGAAGAGTTGCACAAGATGCTTATGGGAGAGATTCAAGAGAATTTCAACAGAGAGATAAAGAGCTCTTTAGGTACACAAGTCCATAAGGAAGTAAAGGAGCAAGCTGAAAGGCAGCTCAACTCAAAGAAAATAAAGATTGGAGGACTACCAAACAACTGGAATGTAGCAGAAGACAGTGGGAATGAGACCTTTGAAAAACTCAGCAAATCTCTACCAGGAATTTCGGGAGATGTAGAATTTGAAATTGGACAGGAAGGAGCTCACAAAATTCTCACTTTTGGAACAAGAGAGGAAAGAATACAGATCCTTAGACAATCTAACAAGTTGAAACCACTTCTAGTGTGGATTACTGAGGAACTTACAAAAACTTAGCTGAAGAGCAAAGCCTCAAAGCTTGCAAAGGTGAAAGCACCACGGATCTGAGAAATCCAAATGGTGATTCTAGCTCTGTCATAGTGCCAGACGTGCACAGTAGCAACGACCTCCTAGGTGCCATCTCCAAAGCTCACAAAGGCCAGAAGTAGCTGCTCTAAGGAAATGACTCAAAGCACATCAAAAAACATAGCTCTGCCATTCCATACTTCCAAAGATGATAGCGCTCCAAGCTTGCATTATAGGCCATGCTATCAATGGCCACATCCAGCTCTTCAATACCTACAATACATTCCAAAACCCTTCCTAGCCATCAACACGGCAGATCCATCCCCTACATGCCCAGGCGGCTAGAAAGGAAGGCAAATAGGCTATCTACCAAGATGGCAAGGCATTGATCAAAGACTTCAAAGCAAAACCAATAGACCCTCAGTCTATAACTAATGTATAATCTTCATTTGCTCTCCCTTTTTCTATTTTGGTTTCTCAAAATACTGGTGGAACCATTTGTAATTGGAACTTTATGTGATTATCAGTCTCTTGAGACATAATATAAAAAACAACAACTTTTTTTTGCAATAAAAAGAGATGGCTACTATCATATAAGAGCACCCAACCAAGGGAGCTTATAGGTCACGTGGTTCAATCCATCCCAAAATATGTGCTTCATAATTTCATGGTGGCCAGCTAGTAGGATAAGCAGTTCAGGACATGCCTTGCCAATTTTCCTTGTGACACTATTGTATCCATCAATGTTCTCACTGGTACAACAATTATTCATTTCAAGAACAAGATGAGATGCAATGTTCTCACTGGTACAACAAGCAGATAACAATTCTTGTGCATATCACGTATAATCATTTGCTTGATTCTTCCATGCCTGATGCGAATCTGCTTGCTGACTCAGAGGAGTCCAGGTAAGTGCAACGCACATACCATTTCTACATTTCAGATGATAGGGAACATGACACCTTAATTTGTGTAGCATGCTTTTCTACTACATTGGGAATGGCTAAAAAAGAAAAATCCCCATCCAGAAAATATTAACAACATTGGGTGTGGTCAAATGGTGCTGCCCCTCAATTTGAATCCGCTCATGGATTCTACTTTGTCTCAAGGTTCAAATCCCTAATCGGTTTAGACATGATGTGGAATTTCTTTGGATCTAGCCATGGCAAGGGTGAACATGATGGATACAGTGCTCTTATTGAGCAAGCTCTGTTTAAACACCAATTAGCATGCCCTCAAGAAAAACTCAATGATGTCCATGATGTTGTAACATGGCTTATAGCCAACCTCTCCATAGGCGTGCATTCAACATATAGTGGCTAGTCTGATGCACAATGGCAGACCTCTTCACACACTCAAATTACACACTACTTGCTTGACTTTGCCGACTTGTATGCCCATAGCAACTCCTCCTTTCGTTGGGGTTCCTCTTCATCCTAGTCTTTGCGCTCTATACATCTTTGTGACTCTATCATGTCCTGCCAAAAGAAATCTACATTATGATCTTGACAAGTACATTAAAGGAGTAGGAAAAATAGTAGCCAGGAAAATTAATATTCACCATATGTGCCGACTCCAAGTAATACACCCACCACCAAAGCAAGTCCTCCTTGCAGCTATTTTCCTCCTTCTCCGGACCTATTTGCGAGGAGGTCATCCAACGTCATTTTCAGATAGAACAAAAGCATTCCAAAGTCTTTTGGGTATGCGATATATTTGCAATAGGTGGATCGGCAATAGGTAAATCGGTGTACAGAGTTTGGATCGGTGTACAGAGTTTGGGGCTAGATTTCATAATGGGCTCTTAGTTGTGTCTGCATTGCACTTAAATAGGAAGAGAGTTCATTGAGCCCGACCTTCTCATTCCTCAATCTCATGTTAGTTGTTTAATCGAAATCTTTGAGTTCATTGAGCCCAACCTTCTCATTCTTCAATCTCATGTTAGGTGTCTAATTGAAATCTTTCATCTCACATTAGTTGTCTAATTGAAATCTTTCGTCTCACATTAGTTGACTAATTGAAATCTTTTAGTCTCACATTAGTGATCTAATCAAAATCTTTCATCTCACATTAGTTGTCAAATCGAAATCTTTCATCTCACATTATGGTCCTTGGTGTGGATCAAAGGACACTATCTAGTCACATAGCTGAGAAAACATTGCCCAAGTGAACCCTGGAGAAGATTAACAATTCAATAGATTACATGCAGATTACATAGATTACATACATCTCAAGGACTCCAAAACTTCAAATTACATCTCAAGGACTCCTTGTTGAGCTCCTTGATTGCAAGCTCGGCCTTTTCTTGCTCCTTTCTAGAATGCGGCTGGTTCCTTCTTGCTGCAAGGGCCCGGCCCCTCCCTTCATGCCCCTTTATCTTTCCTTGATTTTGAGCTTCCTAGTTGCAAGCTCAGCCCTTCTTGCTCCTTTCTTGAATGTTCAAGCTCTTTCGCCTTTGCAGTTAGGCTCGGTCTTGTCCTTCTTCAGTTTGAGCTCCTTGTCTTTTGCATCTTTTGCCCAAATGGCAAATTGAGCTGCAGCATCTACTTTCTCCTCGTAGATAGTTGTAGCAGGCAGGCATATTTGATCTATCCATGACGTGGGAAATGGCAAATGGCATTCTCTACATAGCAATTTTGTATGCACAAACACCCCAATTTAGCAAAAAACATGTAGGCCATCAGATCATGTAGTCCTTTATGATGGGGGTGTAGCATACCATGCATTTCGGACCCTGCTGCATAGCAGGATAGACATCCAATTTAACTATTACAGCCATCAATACCATAGTCTTTCTCTGTACATGACGAAGTTGCTTCTTTATTCCTTTCTCCCTCATCCTAAGACTGTGATTGTTCTCCTTCATCTCCTCCACTCTTTTCTCACTCTGTGCAACAGCTTCATATGAATCCCTTAGCATATATTGATGACGAAAGCCATGGCGATCTCGTGCACATCCCTATCGTAATCTTGTTGTAGGGTCTTGTAGCTTACTCTTTGGACTTCCAACAATGTTTTGAAAAAGCAACCCTCACCGTGGTTGCTGCAACTTGCTCCACTATGGGCTACCGCAACTTGCTCCATCGTGGCTGCTCTCTGCATCCTTCCTAGCTTGGAGAGTTGCCTCGTTGTCTTCTCCACCCCGACTGCTCTCTGCCCCATCCTTCCTGGCCTTGAAGCTCTCTCGTAGTTTTTGCATCACCTTTCTAGTTTCTGCATTCTTCCTTTTTAGCTCCTCCATCATCTGGCCTTTTTCAATGTGCAATGCGCTTTGCATGTTGCAGAGCCTTTTGTAAAGACCCTCCTTTTCGTCTCTCTGATCTCCAAGCTCCTTTCACATGATTTCTAGCTCCTGGTTCGCCATGTACCCATCGTGTTCCCGTCTTCAAGCCTATCTTAGAGCTCCTTCATGTGGTTCTCTGCTTCTTCTCTTCTATGCCTTTCCATGTCGACCATTTTTGTAGCGGCCTCAGCTTGCTCTTGTGCCTCCTCTACCTTGGCTTCTGCACCTTCCCTAAGACTTTTCTTAAGTTGTGTTGCCTTTGCTGCATCGGTGGCTTTCTCTTGTAGAAAATTCACCTTCTGAGACATTTGCTTATCCTATTGCTCAAAATTCCCTTTGAGGGTAGATGCCATCAAGTGCATTGCAACTCCAGTGGATTGAGATGACAATTGGGATTTGCCATCCACACAATTGTTCAAGTTGGTTAACAAGCTCTTGGAGATCACCCTTGAGAAAGATACATCACGCCCTTTTAGTTGCTCTAGTACTGCTTCAACCTGCCAAAACTTCACGGTTCCTCTCGTATCAGGAAAGAAGTAATAAATGGTCTTCTTCACCACATCTTAGAGGTTTATTGGCGCTCGCATGCTTAGTAGAGAACTAGAGTGCATGGTAATGAGTGATTAGAGCTTCATGATTTACCTTTGTGGGAATTACTTCCTGGTGGTAGTGGCTCTCATCAACCATGTTTGTTGTGGCTAAGATTCCATCGGGCTAGCAATTAATTACCAACCACCAGAGTGGCATGCTCACCCACCACATGGCATCTACTTCATGATTACTAGCCCGTCTGGGGTGGCACCTAAGATTCCACCACAGTGGCTTGCAATTAATATGTTTGGAACCTCGGGCTCCAACCACCACGGTGGCTTGAACTTTATAATATATAAGATCCATGGCATTTGACATTTTACTACGTTGCTCTCATCCGCCCCTGCTCTCCTACTTTGCTCCACACGCTCTGCTAGTTTGCTCCACACCCCTCCTCTGGCTCTTTTCTACCCCTACTCTACTTTGCTCCACGCTCCCTCCTCCAACTCTTGTCACTCATCTTCACCATGCGTACTACCACCCCTCCTCGATGCTTTGTGATCCCAATGTTATCTGTCTTCTCATATAAGGTGATTGCATGGCACTCACCTGGACTAGAAATGCCAGCACTAGTGGAGACCCTTCATTCCCACAGTTGATTCCCCCCAACATGTCACCACCTTATATGACATGCTCACAGAGGGCCTCTTTATGGCTGTTGCTGTATGCTTGGGGGGTGCACCACTAATAAATCCTAGGTATAATGTGCGTTCAATGGGTATTAAAAAAATCCCTCAACTAAAAAAATTTCCCCAATAAAACCACCCCTCTTTACTAATAACTAACTAATTTTTTTCTAAAGTGAATTAAAAATCCTCTCCTATTATTATAAACCTATTAAAATTTTCCCCTGGAATTAAAATACCCCTCCTTTTGAATGCACGTGGTATACTAAAATTTTGAGAGGTGAACACCCCGAGGCTGTATGGGTTCCCCCTAGATCGACGAAGGCCTCAATATTTTCTAAGCTTGGCAATGTGCATGGTCTTTGGGCTCTCCATCGTATCCTCCTTTGGATCCCTAAAAATTTTTAATGCAACAAGCTAGACTGGTAGAAAATTGAGTTGTACAAATTCCCTCTTACTTAGACAAGGCTCTCATCAATGGCTGGATTTAATCTTTTGGCCTCTAAGGCTCTCAACGATCTTTTGGCTCATTGGATGTAATGTTTTGGTCTCTAAGG
Organism: Dipteris shenzhenensis; assembly: GCF_047967505.1. NCBI lineage: Eukaryota > Viridiplantae > Streptophyta > Polypodiopsida > Gleicheniales > Dipteridaceae > Dipteris > Dipteris shenzhenensis. The sequence continues at coordinate 13,945,127 of NC_141604.1, forward strand.
CTCTCAGTAATTGTTGAGTTTTTATTACATTTATGTAATCTCTTTTTATTCAATTTGAGGCTCTCAATATGCACTGTTGTTAACTTTAATATTTGAATGGTTATGGTCGCTAGCTATAATCTTTTGGCCTTTAAGGCTCTCAGCCATTGCCTAGTTTTTATAAATGTAAGATCCTCTGTTCAATTTTTGCTCGGTATAAGTTGTTAATTTTTATATAACTTGTTACTAGATGTAGATGTACATTGTAATATCTTTTGCTCAATTTTCACTTAATAAATTGTATTTTTGCCCTCATCTATATCTACTGTAACAAGGACTAAAATACCAGTAAAGAAGGACTACAATTTCCTTGGTTTATGACCAAAATAGTACTAAAATAACTCCAATGACCCACCGTTGTGGTTGCATGGAGATACATCTAGAAAATGCAATTGATGATATGGTCCTTAAGGGGTTCCCTCTAGGGGCAAGGGCCATATCGACATGCATTATACAATATCTAGGATGACACTGGACAGAAATGGCATGTCAATATGGCCCTTGCCCCTAAAGGGGACCCCTCAAGGGCCACATCGTTAATTGCATTTTGCTTGGTTGTACAACGGAATACATTTTCCTCGATACACAAATATATAACTCCAAGAACTAGTGCAGTGGCTGTCATATATCTCCTTCTATTTGCGAGCACGCTAGTCATCAAAGACCTCCTCCTATAATACATAAAAATAGGTAATGGATCTATAACTCCAAGAACTAGCACGGTGGTCTCTCCAAGACAACCTTGAATTCTGAGCGATGATAGGTCATCAGGCCAGAGACTGCTACACTGAGGTGGGCGATGCTCACAATGATAAATTGTGTCTCATTATTATGCCAATAAATAGCACGGTGATCTCTCCAAGCCAACCTATGTTGCATGGGTTGCGGGCAAAGATGCAGCAAAAGGTTGCATGATGACAGGTGGTCATGCTAGAGATTGCGCTGCAGTGGCAACGGTGTTCAAAATGATAGATTGCATCTAATTATTATGCCAAGAACCAGTGTGGTGGTCTCTCCAAGCCAACCTTCAATTCTAATGATCTTCATGGGTGCAATTCCAAGTGATAGCAGGTGGCAAAGCTATGGCAAGAGGCTATGACATGATAAGTGGTCATGCAGCTTAGACCAGAGACTGCACTACACCAAGCAGTGCAGAGATGCCGTGTGTCGAGCCATGCCATGTCCAGAATAAATAGATTTCATCTCATTATTATGCCAGTGCGCCTTCATGAAATCGAGAAAATTTCTGAACAAGAGTGCGGGTCCGCACAAAATTCAAATATTCACCCAGAATCTCATCACATCATGGCCCCAAAATAGCCCTAAAAATAGTTTTGTGATTGGCTACACCCAAGCAAACATTGACTCTTCTTTCGGGTAACTTTTCTTATATTCTTTGCTTGCCTCACCAACTAGGTTGTTTGGGTCTATTTTGGACTTTTGGCCATGGCATCAATGGCAACATGCACTATTGGCTCTTTCCCACGGCTTCCGCCAAGAAGAGCAAGGTATTCTCTGTATGCAGGGTTCCGAGGCTTTTTGTCACCTATTGATATATTGGTGTTGTTGTTTTTAGTATAAGTGTAGCTTAGTACTTCGAGTCAAATCCCAGTGAGAGACGTAGGCTTGTGCATGCATGTGTGAAAGGAACGTGCATCATCATGGTTGGGGTAATGAAGGCTTTTTCCTTCATTGGGGGTTGAAGGGTTTAGGAGGAGTTTAAGGGTTAGAGGGAGGTTCAAGGTTTAGAAAGAGGTTCCAAGGTTCAGAGGGAAGTTCAGGGTTTAGAAGGAGGTTCAAGGGTTAGAAGAAGGATCCAAGGTTTAGGGTAGAGTACATGGTGGAGAACTCGTCTCCCTCGTAGATCATGGAGGTTAAGGGTTGAGGAACTAAGGGTTTAGGGGGAGCATAGGAGTGGGAGAGGAAGAAGATGTAAGAGTATGGGGGGAAAGGAGAGAGAGAAGAAGGGAGAAGGATGAGGAAAAGGAGAGAGAGAACAACTCTTCGTGTGTGTGTGTGTGTGTGTGTGTGTCCCTCTCTTTGTTTCTCTCTTTCTCTCTCTCCATCTACCTACAGGTAAACATGTTATGTAAATATAACATATTTCTTGTTAATTTTTTGGATATAAGAGTTGACTATGGTGTTACTATATTTGTGTGTGCCTATATGTTTGCATGTTTGCTCGTATATTTACATGTGTGTCCTCATATGTGCAAGCTGCATACATTTACATGTATGCCTTTTGAATTATCACTCACATAATTATTATCCATCACCTCCATAATTAATAAGTTGCACATGTACACACATTCCTACATTGCACCACCATATTGTAGCCCCAAAAAAATCCGAGCAACCATAAAGTGCTATTATTGCAATTGAAAAGTTGGCACAAAAATTTTGTGCAATAAACACATACTGATGAATAACCTAAGGATGATCGAATTATGAAAATTGTTTGTCAAAATTTTGGATTCCAATACAATGTCAAAAAAGATGTACCAATGGTAATTTCAATTACCATAGGTTGAAATACGGTCCAGCTTACGGCTCACTCTTGTCATAATAGCTGACAACCTATTCAAACTAACTTTAAAGGTTGACACCTCGGCGTGCAACAAAGTAACTTGCTCCTTTAAGTTGTCAACTTGTAGCCTACAACCTTTATCACAAACAACTAAGCCTTCCCTACCACCCCCCAAAAGATTTTGCATGTGCCCATTTGCAGCCTTCATGCTATTCTCAATCCGGTTAATCCTCGAATTGATAGTTTCATCGGTCGTGCCCATTCCCTCTCCTATTACTCCACTATTATCCGAATGAATTTCACCCCATAAGGAGCGTAGATATGTTGCGTTCATTGAATTCATATGCTCGTTATGCTCACATACATCATGAATGGACTTTAATTTCTTTGCAAGACCGATAGCATCCTGCATTGAAGATGAATGGCATCTATTGGTGTGTCTTCTTATATTGGTGCACGATCCTGCCCTCTTGAGATGCCGTTGTTCACCTATGGACTTCAGATGTTGTGCAATAGCGATGGTGCTCTGTCTGGAAGATGACATGCACTTAGATGTCTATTTGGTTACGTAGGTGGAAGATCCTCCTCTTGCGAGTTGTTTCATAGTTTGAAGACATTGTCGATCATAGATGGTCGACATCACGAAATCAGGAATCACCTCTGCATCGTTTGGAACAATGGCTGAAGCCATATTTGTAACTACGCCCATAATAAAACGTGTAAAAACATGTTTGCATTTGAAATGATTCCATGCGTGTATCTATATATACATATACATATGCATACACACACACACACACACACACACACATATATCCTCATTTGTCTATCTATATGACTGTGTGTATGTATAGTCGTATTATAATAATAGATAAGTAGATAGATCTAGAGCTCATGTATTTGAGCATTTTGTTATTGTACTAACTATTCACTTATATATGTGAATGAGATATATAGAGATCTCATGTTATTGGGCCATTTTTTTATTGTACTAACCAATCACTTATATCAATGTGTGTAGACATATAGGTGCATGTATGTGAATATGATATATAAACATGTAAACATATATGCATGACATCTAACTTGATGGAACATAATCATGTATTCATGAAATATAAGCATTAACATGTGTAGCATGGACGTGAGCACAAAGACTAGCTAGGCATGTATGTGCATAGCTACACATTAGGCAAAAGAGTGTCTGTGTGTGTGTGTGTGTGTGTGTGTGTGTTTTATTGTACTATAACCAAGCACCTATATGAATGTGTGTAGCCATATAGGTGCAAGTATGTGAATATGATATATAAACATGTAAACATATATGCATGGCATCTAACTTGATGGAACATAATCATAAAATATAAGCATAATATAATCATGAAATATAAGCATAAGCATGTGTAGTATGGATGTGTGCATAAAGCCTAGATATGCATGTATGTGCATAGCCACACATTAGGCAAAAGGGTGTGTGTGTGTGTGTGCGCACACTCATGAGTGCTTTTTTACCTCTACCTTATAAAAATTAATAACAAACAAATAAACATTACCAACCTAGTGTAATAAAGGATGTAGAGAAGAGGTACTAGTGGCATGAAGCCGCTGAGCTAACGATGATCACGTAGGAGTGCCTGCAATGAAAAACACAAAAATAAGGGTTAAGTTAGGTGTGCATTTGTATGTGTCTGTGTGTGTAGTTAGACTATCCATATAACACAATTATTTTAATCGCAAAATGAAGAAACAATCACATGTTTGTAGAATTGGATATGGATTGTATCTAAATGGTGAACATGCAGATACGTCTTCCTCTCTCCCTTCTCCTAACTCTCTTTCTTCTCAACGGCGATTTGAATGCAATAAGAAACTTGCGTAAGATATTAAAAAAACCTTGAGTGCTCATGCTCCACTATCAACACTCCACTAATCAAGCCTCCAGTGCTTTCGCAAGAATGTTCCACGATCACGCTCCACTGAACAAGCCTTTCGTGCTTTCGCAAGAATGTTCCACGATCACGCTCCACTGATCATGCAAATTGACGTCCTTCGTAAGGCAGTTTAGGCCACAAAAAAGGATTGAGTAAGGGAACACAAGTGCAGAGTACACGATTGAGTAAGGGAACATAGGTCAAGAGCACAGAATGGAGATGACCTCATTGTGCGGGTTGGGTTCATGGAAGGCGACTGGGAAGGTGGTTGGCCAAGAACTATGCCAACGTGGCTATTAAAGGCAAGGAGAAGGGAGGCATTTGGGAGGAGCCTAGAAAGGCATGACATAGCATAGCTCTTTGCTTGACACCACACTTCTTTGAAATAAGGAAGTATAGAGGTACCAATTTCTCAAAGCCTAGTGTTTGAAGGTTAATGGATTGTCCCACTCGAGAGACATTCTTTCTTTCCATAGTACAATAGATTTGGAGGGAGCAAATTCACCAAATGGTCATCAAGACCATGCTATGGCACTTTATAGTTTCTAGCACGTATAAAACACACAGATATAAACTTGATTTCAAGTGCTCTTATCTACACCATCGAGTTCAAATACTCCATCACCCTCTATATATGCTTCTATCCACTACTCGGGCTAGGTATATATAGGCTAGATCAAGAGTGAACTCGTCTAGTGCAAGAAGAAACGTTCTCTATGGGAGAGTGCATGCACAAAAAGATCATAGAGGATGTGAAAATCTTACTGGGGTGGATGTGAAATAGTTGCCTATGGCCATAGCCTAGCATTTGCAACTTTGTCGAGAAGCGGTTCAAGCAGTGGATAGCTTTTCTGGCCTCCCTAACGCAATCATCCACAGGCTACTTGTGTTATATAGAGAAATGATGAAAGCATGAGTCGAAGAGATGCTTGTGAATGGATCCTGTGGATTCGCTTAAATTCATGGGGAATGTGAGCATGGGAATTATGAGATTGAGCTATTGTGACTTGCCCATCTCTCTTAATGTGTATCTTACTTGTCCATCTATCTTTGAGTGCCTCTATGCTCTATGTGTGAATCTCCTTTCCTTTGACTTGTCTTGCCTATGACTATATTCTCTCTTCACAAAACTCGAGTAGGTACATCCTCATCGTGATAACCTCCCAAGTCCACCATCTTCGTCTCCCGTTCACACTCCCCTACCGCCCTTTCCCACCCTCTTCACACTCCTTCATCCTTACTACCACCTAGCTCCAAGTATTACCTGTGTGTGAGTGAGAAAGAGAGAGGACGATGAAAAAATGAAAGACTTCTTTTGAACCAACCTATTATATTATTATTATTATATATTAAGAATGTGTGGACATGTGGCTATACTAACGCATGTCATGCAAACATATGGCAAGGAAGATAATTATGTAGTAGCCCTTCGCAAGGAAGATGTATTTGTAGTAGCCATTTGCGAGGAGTATCCATGGACAGAAAAGGTAGAAGTAGATGATCCATCATTGATCATTCATGGGTCACCGTGTGCTAATTGCATAAAGCAACTTAACGAACTTTAAATCTTCATTTTTCCCTGATCAACTTTTGCAAGTCACATACATGCGTCGCTTAGTGTAGCCTAGCATTGGTACCTGCAATTTGATCTGGAGAATCTTCGCTTGTAAGGATGGCAATAGGCATGTGGTATGAATGCTTCCGTGTAATCCAAAATGATTGAAGTGGCTGGGAAACGTAGAACATGGGAAAGCATGCAGTTGTCCACCAAGTCCGATGCTAGTGCAGCGTAGTAGGTGTTGCATCGTTGTGCCTTCCAACAATTTACTTCAACTCACCAAATCACATCGCCCGGCCAATAAAGCATCACCAGGAGGGTAAGCAAGCCTTCCTCTTCTTGTCTGATAAAATAGAGAAAGAATAACTGTGCATAGCAAAATCCCACATGCATTCTAGCTTGCACCCATGAAAAATAGGGGACTTTGCATTGAATTCAAGTCGCAAAGAAGATGAAGAAGAAGACGAAGAAGAAGAATCATGCTTATAGCCACTACTTCCAGGACCATCTACTTGGCTGCTGAAGCAGCTCACTACAGAGAGATGGCCGACCGGCAGCAGATTTTGAGAATAGCACTATTGATCAACCCATCATTCGAGACAAACCCACTTTTGCATCTCACAAAACAAAACCCTACTTCATCAAAGAGAGCCACCAAAAACACCATACAAGCCCAATGAAATGTTGTTTGTTAATGACACTCCCGCGTAGTCATCCTCCTGCTTGTGGCTCTTTTCTGGCCTCCCTAACAGCAATCATCCACAGGCGATCCACTTTCTGACATCCCCCACACAAGCAAGGCAAAGCCGACCGACATCGCGATTCTCTCTCTCTCTCTCTCTGACTAAGCTCCTTGCTAAAGCATCCATGCACAATAGCGTGACATCCTTGGTGGTGGCTGAAACACAGAATCCAGCAACAATAGAATAGGATAGCAGAATAGGAAGCGGTGCAGTAGTAGAATAGGATAGCAATCATAGCACATTTGCTAGCAATCATAGCAAAATCAAATTCCTCGTTGTGTGGGCAATCCTCCATGCTGAAAAGTCGGCTGGAGAGGCGGCTGCTGGAGAGGAGAGGAACCCCGTTGAGTGGGCAATCCTCCATGCTAGAAAGGCAGCTGGAGAGGTAGCTGTTGGAGAGGAGAGGAACCTCAAGAGGCTTCAAACGATGGACACATGGAATACCCCTTGGTATGACACGTGTTTCTTTCAAAATAAGGTAGTATAGATGGAAGATACAAGTAAATTTATTTGGAATAATCACTGAAGGGGGGTGGAATTCAGGGCAAGCAGATTTGATTGCATCTATAGCTCAGAGGAGGGATGGTGGATGAAGGGGCTGATGAAAGAGGAATTCCATGCAGTTTCAAGTCTATCAGACCATGCCCCCATAACCTTGCAGTTCAGTGTTTCGTTAGCAATCACTATTTTACTAGACGTGCCTTATAAATTTTCCAACTAGTTCATGAAGTCCCAACAGTTCTGTGAGAGGATTAGTTTAAGGTAGTAGGAGGCTACAATGGGTGTTGTTGTTCCTTGTCAAAAATGAGATGCATGTATTCATAGCATCCACGTTTTAGCCAAGGAAAGGGAACATAAATGGAGGAAGGACAGAAAGTCGATGAATGGGGGCTTGACAGGGCTATTCATCAGTCCCTCAGGGAGGAAGTAGCTTTGGTGCCCAAGGATCCGATTGTCTCTACTACTGGTTGAGGTCTAGGAGTTGTTTCATTAGTTTGAGCTAGAAATGGCGGAGACAGCACACATTAAGTGTAGGCAATCTTGGCTTGCTATGGGAGATTGCCCTTCAAAGATGTTTTTTTATTCCCTCAAGGTAAAATAGGAATGGGAGAATATAGATAGGGCCATTAATGACAAAGGAGAGCTCATCTATGAGTTTTGGAGTCTAGCAAAAGTCTTCAATAAAGAGTTACAAGCAATTGTGGGCATGGAGCCAGAGAAGGACGAGGAGTGGAGGAGCTACTTGGATGAAGTTCTCAAAGGGGTGGAGTGCAGTGTCAAGAAATAGACAAGTCAAAGACTTGGCCTCTCGTATACCAAGAAAGAGCTTCATGAGGCACTCTGTGCCATGAAAATTGAAAAGTCACCAAGCCCCAATGGTTTTAATGTGAAGTTTCTCTAGAGTTTTTGGGACTTGCTAGCTGGTCAATATGGCCAAAAAGGTAGCTCATGTAGGAGCCTTATCAAAGGATGTGAATTCTGGCTTGATGAAGCTTTTTCTTAAGCAGCAAGATCAGCTAAAGGTCAATATGACTGATGCCCAATTACAATATTGAATGTGTTGTGCAAGGTAATTGCCATGGTACTAGCAATTTGTATCCATGATGTCTGTGCTGAGGTGGTGGATAAAGAGCACATTGGATTCATCAAGGGATGGACATATTTGAGAATATTTTGAATATTTTGACTACGTTGGACTTTGCAAGGGCATCTAATCAAAAGATCATGTGCCTGGGCCTAGACCTTGACAAAGCATATGACAGAATTTGGTGGGATTTTCTCTTGGGAATCCTTAGGAGATTGGGGTTCAAGGAAGGGTTTAGGAAAAAAGTTGTTTGCCTCTTTGGCAATGTTGTAGCAAAATTATCCATCAATGGCAGAGTTGTAAGCTACTTTAAGCTAGGGAGATCAGTTCGGCAACTGTGTCCATTAGCACCCCTCATGTTTTCTCTGGGGTCCATCCCCTTCCTCAAGATGGTCAAACCTGGGATGGTAGTGGGTGGTTTGCCCCAAACTCCTTTGTATTGGTTTGGTTTTTTAGGAGATTAACCATCTCTCTAATGAAAAACACTATCTTTTTTGAAAAAAAAACAAGGTGAATGACGGAATCATTCATAAGGCCTGCTCAAGAACAGAGATGAGAATGGATAGAGAAAGTTCAAACAGCGGACAGCAGGATAGAACTTCTCTTAAAATAGACAAAGCCCAAAGCTTTTACCTATGAAATATAACTTTAATGATATTTGATTGAAGACATGGGGAAGAAGGAAGTTGTTGGCTCACATTCAAGATGAGCTACATACAAGATGAGGTACATACAGCTTTAGGCAGCATAGCAGGCAAGTCCTACCATGGATTGCGCCAAGTGCTAGAAAGATTTAAGAAAGAAAGAATGAGAATTTACGTTGGCTCCCTTGTCAAGCAGCTACTCTATGCACTACACGCTCTAGTTTTTGCAAAGCCAACATCAGAGGTGTCTGCTTAGAGAACAAGCTCAGTTCATGAGCAGGGAGCTTGAAATGATAGAATAATTGTTTTGGGAAGACTACTAAAAGCCATATCTGAACCTAAGAGCGTCTCTATCATCCACGATACATTATCAACAAACTCTCTTTTTTTTTGTCGAAAAAAAAATCTTTAATAGTTGACTCTTGAATGCTCGATTCTAGTGCTGCTTCGAGAGAGACACAATGTTGGGGTAAAGGCCAATGGTAGCCTGACCCATTTTACTTGTATCATGGGTATTCTTTATTATAGATTAGCATACAACCCGCGCGATCCTGCGGATTAGATACTCTGGAGGCAAGAGTCTCGTCCAGGCCACATTCTTTCCATAGGAAAAGCCATGTGTCGGGGTATGAAATGCAATACCTCAGAAGCATAGAGTGTGGTACTTAAATGCTTAGAGCTATGGCATCTTTCTCAACTTGGGCTTCTCATATTTTGTTGATGTCATGGAAGAGGCAACTATGCTTTGATTGCAAGATTTTGGGATTAATGAGTTTCATCCATCCATCCATCCTTGTTTGCTACATCGATCAAGCTTGACCAAGCTTGCTACAATTGCTACTTTCACAGGCTGTGAGCCCTTGCTTGGTCACTCCAACTTTGCTTCAAATTTCACTCACTGCAATCCAAGATTATGGCAATAGTTTGTGAGTGGTAGGGCAAAATACAATTCTTGCTGCCCTTCATCCTCCTTATAAATTCTGTTGCTCAATGATCAAGACCATAGCCCAAGGCTACAACACCCACTCCCTTCATCCCTTGTCCACTACCTACTCACAACATGAGCAATCCATTAGCATAATCTCTTCCTTGAATCTCAGAAACATTTGAGCTTCTCCAGCACTTCGATCACCTTCTTCATTCATCTCATGCCTCAGCTAGTATCTTATGTTGATCTGACTTCAAGCATTATCATTTGCTCACCCTAACCTAAACGATCTCTTTTTGGATCACCTTACCTCTCTCCAATTGTTGTGCAATATCCTACATACATACCATATTTCCCTCCATAATTAAGAACTTCGGTACACTATTGAGAGTTGTGGTGCCATGAGCACATGTAGAGCAAAGGTATGAGTAAAGGGCAAGCTGCCACATGGCATGGAGGAGATATCCCACATGTAAGCATGCATATGGATGTAAGTACCCACTCCTATAAAAGGGAGGTTCATTTGAAGTAATATCAATCAAGCACTTTGTACTATCTCAAGATTATCTTTATGAGTCCAAGCTAATCTATCGTGGAACCTAATTGACTTGAGTTATAGATCATGATCACTCTTAGGATTCATCCACCTTAGATTAGTGTTGTCATTAGAGTAGATTAGGGTCCATAAGAGAGCTCAATCCATGCCCTTTAACATGGTATGAGAGCTTAGGTCCTAGCTCTCCTAGATTAGATGTAGATTTTTTATTGAGAGTTCTCTTCTACCTGAAGAAATTGTTGTCATGCATTAGAAATTTCCATTCATATTTCTTGAGGTTCATGAGTGATTACTTTGTGAAAAAAGGTGAGTTCTTCTTCTCTTCCAAAGAGAGAGATAGAAAGAGATCTTGTTATGAAGAGAGAAGTTCTTTGTAATGTTTATTCTAAGGTTCATTTCGAGTGAATGAGAGAGATCCCTTGTGAGAAAGAGATCTACTCTCCTCCTATTCCGAGAGGAGAGATGGGCAACAACAACTAGCTACCCCTCAGTGAGCAAAGTCCTCAAGCGACCAGCCTCTACAACAAGTCATCCTTGACATACTCTAAGCCTCACAAGCGAAGGGATGACCTCCTTCTGAGCCTCCAACCCACAAGCGAACTAGCACCTCCTCCAAAGCCTCAGAGCCACTGAGTGACCTTAGAGCAGCTAACTCTAAGCACAGCAGTTCCTACAGCGATGGAGCCAGCTAGATGCAAGCTCCAACGAGTAGTCCAAAGCATAGCAATGAGCGTTGCAGTGACAAACTACAAGTCGCCTCCACCTCTGACAACCAGCAAGCCTTCTACATCTCGGTAGCTCATGCATCTCTACCATCAAATGAGCTCCAGAGAGCTCCATCCAATGCTCGCCTAATCAGCAATAGCCTGCATTAAGGTAGCCCACACAAAGTTCACGACTCTTGAATGCCTTATGTGCCTCTAACACACTGACAGCTCCATCTCCTGCTCCAACTTCACTAACGAGCTGCTCCTACGATGGTGCCATAGCCTCCATTGGTTTGCACTTGGGTCCAAACATAATTCATCATATAGACTCCAAGGATGCATTGGATGAGTTGAACACAGTGTTTGGTGCAAAAGCCAAAAACCAAGAAATTCATCTCAAGATTGAATTCTATGGTTTGCACATGAGCTTCAATGAATCAATGGCACAATTTGTCAACAAATCAAAAGCATTATGACCCAACTAGAAGGCATAAATGAAAAAGTAGGGGAAAAAGATGCACTTGCAATCCTCCTTAAAAGCATGCCTGCAGAGTACAACGCACTGACAACCACTTTGAAGAATCTCCCAGATCCCAAGTTTGAGGAATGTGTATCCTCTCTTCTTGGAAAAGAAATAGAGTTGAAGGCATCGACATCGACATCAGCATCTACATCAACACGCAATAGCTATAATGAAGAGCAAGCATTGTTCAATAAAACATCAACAAAGTGCTACCATTGCGAAAGGATGGGTCACTATCAAAGTGACTGTAGACTAAAGAACAAACCAAAGTGTCACCATTGCAAGAAGCTAGGACACAAGGAAGAAGATTGCTGATTGAAGAACCAGCAGGTCAACTACGTCGAGTCATCATCATCAAGCCATGAGTAGAATGACAGAACAACATGTATTGAGAAGAAAACACCTTTCCACCTTTAGCCTATATTCTTGTAATCAAACCTGAACACCTAAGAGTAGCCATGTAAGCACCCAGGGGAGGATATGATCTTGTAACTCACATCTAACCACCTTGTAGTAGCCAAAGGATCATGGCACCAAGGGGAGGTGTTGAGAGTTGTGGTGCCATGAGCACATGTAGAGCAAAGGTATGAGTAAAGGGCAAGCTGCCACATGGCATGGAGGAGATATCACAAATGTGAGCATGCATATGGATGTAAGTACCCACTCCTATAAAAGGGAGGTTCATTTGAAGTAATATCAATCAAGCACTTTGCACTATCTCAAGATTCTCTTTATGAGTCCAAGCTAATCTATCTTGGAACCTAATTAACTTGAGTTATAGATCATGATCAATCTTAGGATTCATCCACCTTAGATTAGTGTTGTCATTAAAGTAGATTAGGGTCCATAGGAGTGCTCGGTCCATGCGCTTTAACATACACTTCTTTCCAGTAGCTCCAAATTAATTATCCAATGAGAACTTCCTCCCTTGCCATGGCTTCCTCCCTTACTAATGTCCCTCACATCAACCTTAGTACCCAAGGCCTTCAGGTATCTGCCCAGGTCCTAGATTGCATGGGCATGTCAAGTACCTATGGCTTTAATCCTAGGCCCCATGACGACATGGCCCAGCACATTCGCTACAATGTCGACTTGGGCATCGCCTTCTTGACACCTCTGATTTCTATGGCCTTGGCTAAATTCTCACTTGGGATCTTGTTGGTGGTTTTGAAAAAAATATAGCTCTCATTGTATAGTCGTTTTTCTTTGTGATTGCTCAAAAGGATGGAGCATGTCTAAGAAGTCGTACTCCTTACTTGTTGGCCTAATGTCCATGAAGGTACCTGAGGATGATGAAGAGGAGCATCAGAAGGTAGCCCTTGCCCTTTATGCGTTCTTAGCTGCCTTGTTTGGTTCCCTCTCTTTCCCTCGGGTCGCCCCTACATTCGTTCTCATGCATTTTCTCATCCTTCTAACCTCCTGTGGTACCTTTTTGCAATTCCTTCCCATGTCCTTGGTTACATTGCCTCTATTGCAAATTGTGCAACACTTGAATGACTTTTCTCAGCTACCAAGCTATGTATTCATGATGTGTTTATATGGGCCAAACACTTTGCTAAGATGCTTCTACATGAAACCATATTAGTGAAAGTCCATTTTTCGACCTAAGAAAGATCCTAGCCAATGTGACGATGGTTTGTAGAATGAATTCAAAACTCCAAACTATCATAGCAATGCTGAGGTTTGTAGCATTCCACCCCTACCATACCATAAATCAATGTTGTCTAATGAGTTTCCAAAAAATATTTCCAATTTTCAGTTTTGATTTTGTTTAGCATCTACATGATCCTTCCCATAGTATAGTCGCCACACCAGAATCAATCGATTACTCGAGAAGAAGAAATCATATGCTGATTCTTTTTCTCTCTGTTACAAATCTTGAGCTCCTTGATGCAAAGTGTGATGCACTTTCAAGCTCGGAGATGCACATATGAGCTTATTTTATTCAAATGTTGAAGGAGGTAGCTGCACCAATCATCAGATTATGCATGTTCTTCACAAAATCTCACTTACACCATAGCAGGATTGTACACAGTAGCTCAATTTAGTTTACACCATAGCTACGAGTCATTTGCTCAATCAATCACAAGCCGCAAAGCAACTGTTGTGAATTCTTTATGAGATATCTGCAATGTCCATTGCAACGATGTGGTAGTGAATACTATTGAAACTTTTGCATGCTTGACTTTGAGCCTTCACTTTCCATGCTCCGATATCTATCCCCTTGCAATCACCACATGTTACTTGCAACATACTCGCTTGCACTGCCCCAAGGTTGCATCATCCTCCATAATTTGTTCATCACCAATATTGTTTCTAGATAGACACAGATTGGATCGTGTTCACTACCACCATTGCTGGAACATCCGTTCCATAAAGCACCATCTCCATATAGTCGAGTCTTCATGATCTCCATTTCACTCGAGTGTACCCTCCCCTTTATACCCTCCGAGCCCATGAAATCACCCCTCCAACCATTCCCTCATTCTCTCTCAACTCAAGGATGCCCTGCTCATGTTCCTCCTCTTCCTCACAACCTACACCTCTTTCATGCCCAAAACAACTCTCCTCAATGATGTCTCTTGCTTGTAGGTCTATGAGAAAGAGTGGCTCTAGGTTTTCCTTGCCATTCTCCAAGCTTCCAGTCACCTTTATACACCCAGCTGGGTTTAGGCTTCTTCGCCCCACGATGGCATCTCGCAACTCCGACCTGTGATGCTTCAAGACAACACACACGCTGTCGCATGTAGTGCTCATTGAACTCGTACTTGGGGGGGCTAGGGAATTTACTTCTCAATTATTACAAGACTGCCTCCTTCTTGTCGTTATCCTGGAGCCGCCAGTCAAGTGTTATGCCATTCTTGAAATGGTGGCTCATAAACCGCCTCATGGTGGTAATCACTTGCATCCTAAAGGAGAGCAAAGGAGAAGCAAAGGAGATGCAAAACAACACACAACGCAAGCAAAGCAAGGGAAATCAAGAGAAATACCAAAAAAAGAAGAGGTGAGCCTTCTTTCCTTCACCAAATCTCATTTTTTGTCCTTCAACTCTGAAAATAAAGCATGAAAATGAGCACATGGCTTAGCAATGCAAGGAGAAACATGCTTCAACACTCACAAAATGAAATGGGGGAAGGAAAAGACCTACATTATTTAAATAGACACAGCTTCTTGGAAAATGACCTTTCATGCGAGTAGAGAGGGAGAAGGGTAGAGAGGGAGCACGTGTTGGGAGAGGGGCTGGGTAGGGGTGAGGAGTGTAGGGAAGAGGTTGGAGGAGGTGAGGTCACTGAAGGTGAGGAAGGAGGAGAGGTTTTGGGTTTTTTTGCAATGGAATTGTGAGAGGCGACGATGCGAGTTTTGGCATTTTAGTGCTACATCATCGGTATATACCGACGCTATATTGTTTCCAAACAGTCAGTATATACCGACTCTGTGTATCCCTTAAAGTCAGTATATATCGATGAATAGAGCATAAAAACTAAGAATAAGCTATTTTTTTATCTTGAGTGGATTGTAATCATTTTGTGTTGTGATTTTTGAGGTGTGCAAATGGAAGGATGAGTGGAAGCTCGTCAGATGATGTGCCAACACTCGGGAGCATGGAGTGGCTTATCAAGAGATTGTATTGTCCTTGCATTCATTGCAAGCAAGAAGTACGACATCAACTCCGTATTGTCATGTGCCACTTGCGGATGTATGGGGAGGAGCCCGCACTAGTACCAACCATTGGTGGTGGTGGTGGTGGTGGATCATCAGGAAGTCAATGCTATTTGAGTTCGTGATAATATTGCATGCGTACTTTACACAAAACCTTGAGACTGGATCTTGCATTTACATGAAACCTTGAGACAGGATGAGGAGGGTGGCAAGGGGGCATGTATATTTTCACACTTTGAGAAGGAGGGTAGTCTCCCATATGTGCTAGATGTTGACAAGGATATGATGGACATGATGGATTCTATTTTTAGGGGCACTACATCACATTTACATGTGATGTCTAAGTCTGAGGTCATGGTGTAGGAGTTGCAATCAACACAGTTATATGAGGGTGTTGTAATGTCAAAACTACGGGCTTGTCTCTCAATCTTAATCTACAAGCAAAGTATCGGTGGTTCAATACAAGTGTCTCGGCCTTAATGAGGTTAGCGCATAATTTATCTCAATTTGGATCTTGATTGTTTTGAGAATCATCATAGTTTCTCATTATTGGAAGCATATATATGTTTGAATTACAATAGGTTGCTCCTGAAGATGTTGCCTGCCAAATACCATGCCCTGCATCAAGAGATGAAGCGAAGAAGATGCTGACAATGGTGGGTATGGATTATAATACCACCATGCTTGTCGTAATGATTGTATTCTCTTTCATCATGAGCATGGAGATTTGGTTAGTTGCCTAGAGTGTGGGGAACAACAATATAGAGATGACTTGCAGAGTAAACAAATCCCAATAAAGGTCTTGAGACACTTTCCCATCATTGCTAGAATACAGCATATGTTCCAATGCAAATCCATAGTAGAGTTGATGACTTGTCATGCTACACATCGGTCGACTAATGACACATTGAGGATTCTTGCAGATTGTGCTACTTGGAAGCACATAGACAATCAGTGGCTAGACTTTGCAAGGGAGCCATGCAACTTACATCTTGGGCTCACCATGGATGGCGTGAACCCTTTCGGGTTATGCTCGACATCTTGGTCGACATGGCCTATAGTCTTCGTGAATTACAATATCCCATTATGGCTAACAATAAAGAAGGGACACCTCATGCTTGCACTACTTCTGCCAGGGAAGTACAAGGCCAAAAATATGGACGTCTACATGGCACCTTTGATAGAGGAGTTACAGATCTTATGGAAAGGCATACAAGTCTTTGATATTTCCAGAGCTCCTAGACATACCAATGTCATTTTGGTCAGGGGAATCTTGATGTGGACCATGTATGACTACCTAGGATATGGAGAGTGTGCAGGTACGTGGTTGTGTCTTTACATGTAATGATACTTTTATGACTCTCTTTCTAGCACATGTCTTATACTAACACATTCATGCATGCATGTAGGACTTGCAATAAGTGGGTACAATGCTTGTCCTATTTGTGGGAAGGGTTTGAGTGCGCTTGCATGACACTCCAAACATATGAGAAAAATGATTTATGAAGGTCATGCTCGATACCTTCCACTAGACCATCTTGTGCATGAAGTCTAGCTTGATCCACCACCACCATCTTTGAAAGGCAAGTGATTGGATTAAAGCTTAGAGGGAGAATGGAGAGGAGCCTCTTCCTGGTATGAAGAGACTATCTATCTTTCACGAGCTTTCTTATGGGGGTCAGTTACAAATCAATCATCTCTTGGATCCCATGCATATCTTCAAGAATGTGGGGGCTACTATTTGAGCACACTTGTTTGGTGATAAAGATTCGAGAGGAGTGTGAGAAGACTTGCAAGCTATGGATAGGATGCCTCATTTGTGGACCCAATTGCGTGGTCGTAAAGTTGTCCTTCCAAAAGCAGCATGGATCCTCTCCAAGAGAGAGGAGGCAGTGATCAAGGTAGACATTGCCTCTTTTCAAACATCGACAGGGTACACGCGTTGCTTGAAAGGAGCATTTTCAAAGGACAATAAGCTTAGTGGGCTCAAGTCCCATGATTGGCACAAGGTTTTACAGGTATTATAAGCTGTAGGATTAGTGTACCGATAATCATGATGCGTTATATTAGTGTAATTATGATTATGTTATATTATTGACATGACTTCCTTGTTGCTTGGATAGTTCATCCTCCCAATTACAGTGAAAGGGTGCTTACAAGAAGATGTTAGAAATGCTATATTCAAGATCATTTGTATTGTGAGGTACGCTTACAATCAACTCATAATGATTACATTTTCTTCAATTTAAGTTGAATAATCTATAGTTCAAGATCATGGGCATGTGAAATAGGTGGATATCTCAAAAAGAGATCTCCATATCGAGCGTCAAGAAGGCTAGGGTGGACTCCATCGAAGCCGTGTGCTTACTTGAGAAGCACTTTCCCTCGAGCATTATGACAACTCAAGTGCACTTGCTTGTGCACATAGTTGATGAGGTGGCCATTGCAGGTACCGTTCATAGTCAGTGGATGTTTTTTCTCAAACGGTTTATGAAAACTTTGAAGGGATTTGTAAGGCAAAGAGCAAGACCGGAAGTAAGCATGGCAAAGGGATGGCTTGTGCAAGAGTCATTAGTATATACCACGGAGTTCTTGCATCCATGGATCCCAAATTGTCGCAGGCTTAGCATAACAAGTATGATGATCGCATGGTTGGTGAGGCTCCCCAAGGAAAAGGGATTGAAAGAAAGATGAGTGAAGAGAAAATGGAGAAATTCAATAAGTTTTGTATCCTCAATAGCAAGGAGATGTAGAAGTGGATTGAGAGATATGAAGTGGCCAAAGAAGAAAGAATAAATGCAACGATGAGATTCAGAGTCATGCACAAGCGAGTGCACCCATATCCACGAGATCTCACCCTTCTCCCCAAAGACATGTCACTTGATTGACTACAATTGGCTCTATGTAAATGGTTGCCAGAGAGGATATGGAGCTTGTCCAGATGGATGTCAAGACAACTTTCTTGCATGGGGATCTTCATGAGGACATCTATATGTAGCATCCCGAGGGGTTTGTTGTACAGGACAAGGAACGGATGGTATGCAAGCTTCAGAAGAGCCTTTACGGGCTAAAGCAAGCTCCATGGGAGTGGTACCATAAGTTTGATGCTTTTATGCGATCCAGAGGATATACAAGGAGTGAGACAAATCATTGACTCTAACACTAAGAAGGCCTTGGATGGTAGCCTTCTGATATTGATTCTATATGTGGATGATATGCTTATTGCTACTAAAAAGTCTACTATCGATGTGGATGCCTTAAAGGAGAGGATGTATGAGACCTTTGACATGGAGGATTTGGGTAATGCCAGTCACATTCTTGGTATGAGGATTGTCAAGGACAGAAGCAAGAAAGTTGCTCTATCTGTCACAGAAGGAGTACATTGGCAAGTTCCTTAAGCATTTCCATATGGAGAGGGGGAAGCCCATAAGTACTCCTTTACATCAAATGTGAAACTCAACCAAAAGGACAGCCCTAAGTCAGATGATGAGAGGGCTGAGATGGCAAAAATCCGTTATGCAACTGCTGTTGATAGCTTGATGTATGCCATGTAGCTACATGTCTAGATATTGCTTATGCAATGCGAGTGGTTAGCAAGTATATGACTAATCCTGGCAAGAAGCATTGGGAGGTAGTGAAGAGTATCTTCAGATACTTGAATGGTATAAGAGATAACTGCATTTGCTTTGGGAGGAAGGATACATATGTTCTTGGTTATGCAGATGCAAATTTTGCAAGAAATGTAGACAATAGAAGGTCTATGATAGGATATGTTTTCACATTCACTAGGGGTGCAGTTTCATGGATCTCTCATTTGCAGCCATGTACGGCTTTGTCTACCACCACTAAGGTAGAGTATGTTGCAGCTAGTGAGGCATTGCAAGGAAGCTATATGGCTTCCACGTCTATTGGGAGACTTAGGCATTACAGGAGAGGTTCCAGTTTTGCATTGTGATAGTCAGAGCGCCATCCAGTTGGCACAGAATCCTATTTTTAATGCAAAGACCATATTGCAGATGAGGACAAGCGCATTAGGCTTGTCAAGGTTCGTACAAATGATAACCCTGCAGATCTTCTTACAACGAGTTTATCCTCTGAGCGCTTTGCACACTGCAGAGTGTTGATGGGCATTGGATGACATTAGGATGTCCACTTTCTCCCTTAAAGGCACATTGGCCTTTAAGTGGGAGGTTGTTACTTGTATGATGGGTATTCTTTATTATGGATATAATGACAATAAGTATGTAGTCTTGGTTAGACTAGTTAGCACCCACCATATCATGTGTCTCTCTCTCTTCCATTGCTCTCTCCGCTGTCACCTCCGCTCCATCAAACAACATGTATCTTATTTAACGAGGTTCTTCGAGAGAACCTTTTGTCTCCTTCTTTTGGCTCGATGCATGAAAATCATTCCACTTGGACACTCTCTAGCTCGGCATCTATAATCCTAACTCATCGAAAACCATGTATGAGTCTTGGAGACTCAACGATCAAACTTCCTTTTCCATGCAGATGATGCCGCATTGGTAATCTGCAACCAGAGAACTGACAATATAGCATCATAATGTATTTCATTAGGATGAGAATGGTTGTCATTAGTGAGAACAATTGTCGTGGATAGGTTGCACGGCTATTTGTGAATGATGGCTTGTATAAGTGAAAGGAAATGATTACGTCGTGTCTGTTCTAGAGATCTCAAGGAATCGAATTCGGAATAGCTTAAGGCACAGAGCTCCTTTGATAGTAGACGATCATAAAAGAGAAGTCTCTGAAGGTTGAATTGCTACTTCATCCAACTTGTATTCCTATCGAAGGAGGGAGGTGGATGCCAAAATACTAGATGAACTTGGACTTGAAGAATGATATGGTTGCACCAAAAGACAAGTGATTGCCAAGTCCAGAACAACGACGACTCAGTCGTCCAGTGATCTTAAGTGGTCCCTTTTATGATATTCAAGTGGGTCATTTAAAGGGATACATAGGCCTAAGAGGCTACCCCTGGCAGAGTTGCAATAGGGCAACTCATACTTAACCAATACTAAAGAGAAAGATTGGACTTCTCCATAGATTCGAGAAATTTTATTGAGGCTTGTTGTGACCCTAAGGAAGGAGCAGGGTAGGAGCAACAGAATTGTCCACGGACTATGAGCTACACCCCTGCTTATGCTCGTTATACAATCTCTCTAAATAGTTTACATTGATCAAAGCGACATGTTGAGGCGAGGCATTGCCAAGATCTGTTCATCATAGGTGATGGGCAACGATCAAACAACACTACAATGTGGAATCATGATGCTTTACAAAATTACAAGCTCTGGGTTTGTGCTCAAACAAGCAATGGCAAAAAATATCCAGTAGAAAGAAAACAACAGGAGTAAAGATCGAAGAAATGCCAGAAAGTTGGAATGAATCCTTATGAATGTGCGCCCCATGGTGATGAAGTACAACCAAAGCTTACCAATCGAGGTGCAAGAAGAACCCATTGACAGACACCTCACGTCCTCAAGTTTCCTACTGTCTCGAAAAAATCATTACCGATCAAAACAACCTGGAGCACACCCGTCTCAATTCGAATATGACACAAAAGAGCCTATAGACCAATTAAAAATAAAGGAACGTGTGGACCAACAAAAGTGCTAAAGAATTTGTCCACAAAAATCTTTACAAGAATTCCCTATTTTTCTCTTTCAGCTCCAAACGTTGAGTAAGGCCTTCCCCAAAAAATTATTGCCCCTACCCCTTCCCCCCTTTATCCCATTCTTCCCCCCACATGAAATACTTTTCTTTTTTTTCGGTTCGTTGTAACTAAAAGTGCCAATAGTGCCCCCACACCCACATGTTTTAACCGCTTGGTCTAAACGCCTGTCAGCGCAACTACTTAATTAATAGGGGTTTATCGAAATAACCCCTATTAACGAAATACTTAATTAATAGGAGTTTTACCGACTTGGTGGCAGTATTATTTTCCTGCATTGATGCTAACCACATCAGGACTTCGCCCTATTTATTTCAAGCAGGGATGGATGAACATCTGAAATGCATTCCAATAAAATGGAAGTGGAACTGCCTTCCAATAAAATGAAAGTCGTTAAAGCATAAAGGGTGAATTCATCATCCGAGCCTCGAGAGTCACTTCGTCTTGGCTATCCGCTTGATACCCGGCAGATCGATATTCGAGTACATGGCATAGTTTCTCCACTTGTTGGGTTTTACATGCGTATACTCGAGGACAAATTTCGTCCGTCGGAGGTTGAAAGGAGCAAACGCCTTGAGAAGGGAGGCTTCTTCTCTCTTTAGAAAGCCTAGCATGAGTTTGGTACTGAAATCTCCAGCCACGACCGCCTCAACCGCACGAAAAACAGTTTCAAGGGGAATGTAGAAGAACGGAGGGTCGAACACCACGATACGGAAATGGTCTTGGTCGCACGAGGTGGGCAGCCGGAGGTCGAAGAAGCGGAAGCCTGGCAGGTATGCGAAGCGAGTGTCAATGTCGAGGAGAGCTTCCACGCGCTGCTTCTCGTGATAGAAAGCGTGGGCGAGGGAGGGAGTAGCGAGGCAGCAAACGAGGCCTGGAGAGGAATTGGAGGGGGAGGCATCAAGCGCGTGAAGGAGCTGGAGCACTGTGTTGCGAGTCCAGAAGTACTGTTCGAGGTCATGGCGCTCTTCGAAGCCATGGGCGAACATGGAGCGAGGTTGCTGGGGGTTGCTGCGACTGGGTTGGGGCGTGCTGCTGCTGCTACTTTTGTTGCTGCTGTTGCTGCTGCTGCTGCTGCTGCCTCTCGGCGCCATGTTTCGCAAGACGCTCTCTCTCTCTCTCTCTCTCTCTCTCTCTCTCTCTCACACACACAAACAAACAATGCTGCTCCCTCACACAACCTCTGAGCGCGCGCTCGCTCTCTATCTCTCACACACACAGTTTTCTATCGTTTCTTGATCCTTCGGAAGGAAGCGTTTGGTTTGCGGGTGGCTCCCACGGTTCGGATTCTCGCCCAAGCTACCGCAATACTTGCTACCCAAGCAATCTCAGGACTGGGGAGGGAAAGGACCTTGCGAGCTCTTTCCCAAGAGGGAAGCCCGGGAAGGCAGCGAGTGGCCAGCTGCCTTTTCTGATGGCTTCCCGACCGAAAAACGGCGACTGGCGTCGGGAAGCCATTCATGTAAGAAATTGAAATGATTTTCTTTGCCGCCCCTTGCATTTTTGGCCTGCCCTGGTTGGGGAGCCTTAGCATCGGCGAGATTTGAATAAGGCAGAAAATAGGTATTTATGTAATTTTTTTTAAAAAAAGAGTTTTTTTATTGGCTACACGTGGCAGTCACTCAAGGTTGAGTTCGTGAGATCTTTACATGCATGGCTTATATTTTGCATGCATTCATTTTGCGTTGTGGTGTTGTTTTGTCTTCTCCACTGATGATTGGTTCTTTTGCTCGCTATTTCGTTTGCTCGCTGTGCTGTTTTTGCTTCTATCAATGATTCCGGTGGAGCATCATCGCTAGTTTCTTCTTTTGCTGTTTCATTTGCTCGCTTTGCTGTTTTACTTTGGTCACTGATTCCAGTGGAGCATGGTCGACAACGTGAATCCCTCAAGAGGAATACAGCGACTGGCCTCCCATTGAATGCACTATACCGATTCCTCAAGGCGCATGACAGGGATGTGACCTGAGATCGTTAGTAGCAACAGCAAGATCATGGAAGGTAAAAGTTATGTGCTCTATTTTCGTTCTACCTTCCAGGACTTCGCATCGTCCGATTCTGTTTCGATGTTGCTCCAACTGTTTTAGATTGGCTAGATTCTTGGCCTCTAGCACACGACTACGTCTGGTGATTTTGTCTTCTCAAGTTGCCTTAATTGTCTCTAGCTTCGAAGTTCCGGCTTGGCAGCACTTTTTTGGCAACTTTGGCTTGGCGGTTGTGAGAATTATGTGCTTCATAAAGGAAACGCATATGCTAATGTATCATTAAGGCTTAAATATTCGTTTCAAAGAATTAGCTGAGTATGTTACGGCACCATTTCGTCTATTGTGTGTTAATTTTCTGTGCAGCTTTATAAATACGGTTGCACAAGGTTTGGGTGCAAGCATGGACGAGATACTTGTGACGAAGACCATCAATTCGTACGTTTTGCAAGTGCTTGTGAGCTTTGTTATCGGGCTCTATAAATTATGCATGCATGCGCGATGGTATTGCAAATTGCATCTGTCGTCCTGCTGTGTATTTTTTGTTTTTGGACCTGGCTGGTGTAGATCGATTTGGAGACTACATGGAGACTGATAGTGGGACTTTTGAGAGAAGTCTTCTGAAGACAAACATAATCTTACTTCTCTTCCTTCATTCTTTATTTGAGTTGTTTCAACTGTTTGTTTCCTTCCTTTCGTGTACTGATCTTCTTATATTGTTTTCTTATCGTAGGATTGGCAAAGGCTCTTCTCGCACCACTCCCTGGCAAGACTGGTCCTTCTGCGTTTGAAACTCTAGTGATTGCATACTCATCCAAGGCGAATGATGTGGCTAATGCAGGAGTTAGCGTTGTCCATGAGTTTGCAATAAGTAAGTTGGCGTTCGATTTTTCTAAAATTTATTGATATGCTTTCGTTGTGTTGTATTTTATTGTGCTACCTTAGATTCAGCGGTGCATACTTTAGTAGACACGAAATTGATTGATACGCTTTCGTTCTGTCGTATTTTATTGTGCTACCTTAGATTCAGCGCTCACCATATTGGCTAAAGTCCCAGATGGTCCAGTCAAAGATGCATTGAAGACAGTATTTTCTGGCCAAGTTGCTCGTTTGCGCTATGGAACAAAGGTACTATGTCCTTTCTCGACAAAAAATTACTTGTTAGCCACTCACTATTTTTCTTGTATGACAGGTACTTGGAGTGTTGCATTTCACCAACATCAATGCAGACTTGCTAGAGTACGAGTGCGACTCTTGTAGTGGATTATGCATGAGGGGTGACGAGCTTCGACCTTATTGCTACTCATGCAATAGTGTCCAGACAATTGTACGGGTGCCTTGTTTGATCGGTGATATTTATTAGTGCGACGGGGAGCGGATTCCAGTGCAGCTCAGGGGACCAGACGTAGACATAGTGTTGCAGTTGAATGTCCCTTTTCTCAACTTCTACGAGGCAGATATTATGCTGGCACGTGGGAAGCTCAAAACAACGAAACCAAGCGAGAGTTTCACAATCAATAGCTCTAGTTTTGTTATTGCATTCCAAAACAATTTGTGATTTTTCCTATCATCATCCTTGTACTTTCAATCCATTGTGACAATGAAATAGCTTTCAAAAGACTCTTACATTATTGCAAAAAAAAATATCAATGAGTTATTTTAAGATCAATGAATTGTGATGGAATAGTTACAAAAAATAAACGTCTTTTACGTTCCAACATCTTCTTACATGGGATTTTTGATGAATCAACTTTGAAACAATGGACTTAGATAAAGCCCTTCAATCAAAAAACTTCATTGTTGATTTTGCCTTCTTGCAAAAATTCCCTTCAAATGAAGATTGTTTTTTCTACCTATTGCATTTTTTTCCTTCTTTTACATATCAACAATTGTTAGATACTATGTTCAATAACATTATGGCCACTACATTTGTAGGCAACAATCCATGGCAAATGTTGAGTGTCAAATCAAACAATTGTGGTTTCGATATTAATAATATGCAAAGAATTCTCGCCACATCTTCCTCATCATACACAATTATTGTTGATGTTTTGCAATGTTTCCATAACTTATTTGGACATTCTTTCAATCTGCTACACTTCAATGGCTCAAAAATTATAAAGAGGGCCTTCATAGGCAAAGTTGGACAAGCAAGAAAACACTCTCTATTAGTAGATGAGTCAACACCAACTTGGTTGATTTTTCCTTTGGTTGAAGTCATATCAGATCGCAAATATTGCAAGTGGACAAAAAAAGATTTGGCCTTGCTAAATGAAGTTATAATAAAACATTCTGACTTCTCAGCAAAAGACATTGCTACAATACATCAATCACTTGAACTGGAGAGGAAGTACACTATGCAAAGCACAATAAACAAAATATACAAAATGAGAAGAACAACCTTTGATGTCAATCAACTTGCTCCTCCAAACAATTTCATAGTCGATATTACAACAACACAAGCAACAAATCAACATTTGCAACCACAAATTCCACAACAAAGAACATGCATCAAAAAGAGAAAGAGGAAATTTGTCCTTGCAAGCTAAATATGAAGAAACATTGACTCTTCGAAAAAGTAGTTGTGTTCTATTTGTTCCAAACAAGTGAAACAAATGAAAATTCCTTTGTTTTCTTAAAAAAACATGGTAATGTCTCAAACCAAAAAATACACATTCGCATTGAACAACATAGAACACGTTTGATCTCCATTAGAATACCATTTGCACAAATTAGAGAATTATCTTTTGATGTGCAATATGGACTAAATGGTAGCGTTGTTAATGTCTTCACAAATGTAGAAAGAGCACAGAATCTTCTCCCTAGGTTTCTAAGCGAACAAGACACCGTTGCAATAGCCATTAAATGAAAGCTTTCTTATAAACATAACTACATGAGTGGCATTGTTCGACCTACAATGACAATGCTTGCCCTAAAAGAAATGTTGTTTTCTCCATTGTACAAGTTATTCAAAGTCAACATAAATCCATTGTGGGAAATGTAGATTCGTATGATACAAGAATAAGAGAAAGAAGTCCTTCCTGAAGATACAATATCACAAAATCTAGACGATGAGGACCAACCACTAACAGACACATTAGTTGATGGAATTTACAATAGTCAACAAGTGGCAGATTTTGAAGACCATACTATAATACTTGCACCTTCTGAAGGTTACTCTCCTTTGAGCATTTTCAAAGACAAGTATTGTGAGGAATTAGCATTTCCTAAACTTTTCTCTGGCAATGAAAGACAATGCAACCTTCCTAAATGCACATCTTATCAAGACATTGCAAAGTGGGAACTCACTAATGTTGATCGCCGATTTGCTCTATGTATAGAAAACATTTTCTTCAAAACAATGAAAATACTAGTACAACAAGTCCTTTCCTCTACATGGGTTTGCATGCGAAAAGGTCAAAAAAAGAGCCAAATATTGAAAGTAAAGGATGCTCTACTTGACACAAACATAGAGAAGTTGTTGCACTCCAACATAGGATACAGGGACTTTACACGTCTATGTAGCTCTGTAGACTACAAGTACCAATTAAAGAAAAATGTATTTGCAATGTTGCGCCAACTTGGGCCACCAACTTTCTTTGTTACGCTTTCTGCAATAGAGAAGCTAGGGCAACCATTACTTCAGTGCCTCCATAAACTGAAGGGGGAACAATAAGAAGAGAATCAAGGAAATGAAAGAATGGCCACTTGCAATCTTATACATTCAGATCCAATAACAACTACACAATACTACGTCCACAAATTTTGATGTCTCAAAATTTTGCTACGCAAAGATGCCACTATTTTGGGGAAGTTAAACGATTTTTTCTTTGTTATACTGAATTCCAACATAAAGGAAGCCAACATGATCACGGGCTTCTATGGATTGAAAATGCCCCTATCCCTGGAATAGCATCAAACAACGACATAGAATCCTTTGTCAACAAGTATATATCAGCAGACATCACAATGTTCCCATTTCAACAAACTAAAATTCAAACGCACAAGCACAAGAAAACTTGCTACAAGAAAAAAAAATGTAGGTTTGGCTTTCCGAGAGCACCAATGCATAAAACAACTATATTGACGCCGTTACAAGAGGAAGAAAAAACAAATTCATTAAAACAAATTCATCAAAACAAAACATGAAAAGCATTAAGTTAATCTTGAAGATGAAAGAACGATGGGGATGACTCACAAACAATTTCTTTAAGCAATTTGTATTATAGAAAATGAATACATCAAAAGTCTGCGATCGAGTATCTCTCACACTACCTTGTTTCTTAGAAGAAGTCCTAAGAACATTTTCACTAACTTCAACCCTACAATATCGAAGCTATGGTGTGCAAATACAGAGATACAATTTATCCTGAACCCACATGGAGCAGCATCCTATTGCACATCATACATCACAAAAATAGACAAGGACATGTCTGATGCAGTCAAGGTAGCGTACAATGAAAGCATTGCCTTGAAAGCTCCCCCAAACGAATGTATTAGGAGAGTTGGCAACGCTATCCTCAATACACAACACATAAGCTCTCAACAAGCAACATACTTGGCATTGTCACTCCCACTAACTAGCTCCACCAGACAATTTCAATACATCAACACAAACATTGCAGAAAATAGAATACTTCTATTAAAAAGAAGATCACAATTGGAAAAGATGCATCCAGAAAGTACGGAAATATTTTTCGATGGTTAAATATTGTAAACGCCACTCGAATCTAGCTCCTATATGCCTAGCAAAATTTGTTAGTGAATACACAGTCAACAGCAATACAGTCATCAAGAGAAAAAATGCAAAAATTATAAGGTTCAATAACTACATCAAGCATAAGGATCCAAAAAACTATTTCAGAGAGTTGTGCACCCTTTTCCTACCTTTTCATAACAAAGAGCCTTCTCTACAAAGTGCAGACCAAACATGGCATGATTTGTACATAGAATACAAGCACATAATTGACATACAAAGAAACAAGTTTAATAAGCTCATTCCTAAGAAAAGCTCTTCTTCCACTGCTAAAAATAATTCTTCCACCACAACGAATACAAGCACAAGCATTTAGCATCCTGAGAAATACGATCTCACACTTGACATAATGAAGCAAATAAGAGCAAACCAATTTTTGAACAATTCCTCTAAAAAAACAAAAATGCTTTCAAATCAAGAATACCACAACACATTTAGGCAAATGAACCAAGAACAATGCTTGCTTTTAGATGACATAATGTTAAGAAAAAGAATTGACAAAGACAAGAAATTCCACATTTTTCTCACTAGAAATGTAGGAACTGGGAAAACATTCACCTTGCTAGCCATTGTGCAAGCTCTGCTATGACATTACTCACACAAAGAATCATCCAACATTGAACTTCCAAAAGTTTTACTTCTAGCCTACACAGGAAAAGCAGCATTCAACATTGGTGCAACAACAATTCACTCAGCACTGCACTTGCCCCTTATGGCAAGTCATTACACAAGTCTATCTACTAAGAAACTTCAAGAACTATCTCTTCTCTCTACCAAGACCTACAACTAGTTGTGATCGATGAAATTTCGCTAGTTGGGCATAGCACACTGGTAGCAGCAGACATGCAACTAAGGGAGATCAAACACAACCACATGGCAACCTTTTGACAGTGTTGATGTACTCTTGTGTGGGGACTTGTGCCAAGCAAGCCCAACAAAGACTCATGGATATTTGTGAACAATTCCAATACTATATCCTCATTTTCATCATATTGGGAGAATAATGTAAACCAATATGAATTGCTAACTCCAATGCGACAAAACAACATTTAATATCTCGACATCCTAAACAAAATTAGAATTGCTAAACACAAAAAAATATATCTTCTTCTTGAACAATACATATTGTAAAAATACATTGGATAAAAAAACAATACCACACTTGTCCTACACAAACAATGCAAAAGATATTCACAACGAAGAAATTTTCAATTTGCTGCAAGGTGATGAACACATTCTGCTTGCAACAGATAAGAGACACAAAACATGTAGCAAAGCATTAACTATCCCAAACAACTCAAAAAATACAGCTGGATTGCACAAAGAATTGCACTTGAAAAAAGATATGATAGTGGAGCTTTGCTTCGGCAACTTAAACATATTAGATGGCCTAGTGAATGGTGCAAATGGGATTTTCAAAGATGCAAACATTAATGAGTCCCCTCCTTGTGTGTGGATTCTATTCAATAACCCAAACATGGGAAATCAAACGAGACTAGAAAACATAAACCTCTACAAAAATAAGATCCCATCCAATTGGACTCCAATTCAACAAATTACAAGAGAATTCCAAGTCAGAAAAAACAAACTAAACACCATTACACAAGTACAATTCCCAATTCAACCAGCTGCAGCAAGAACAATACATCGATCGCAACGTTGTCACAAGTGAGGGATCCAAAAAATCAATACCTTGAAAACAAGTTGGAAAGTAAACATATAAAGGTAGACAAAATAGTTCTACAGGAAATGGAACACTTGAGAACATTGCGTCAATGGTTGCCAAAACAAATCAACTTCAACAAGCAATACTTAAATTGCTTCACAATACAATCATTAAATATGAGGTTGCTATACACTCACATCGATGACATCCTCGCAGAGATAAAAGCCTTAACAGTGCAACTATTTTGTGCCTCCAAGAGATACACACAAGCAATTCCATCTAACATAAATTTTCAAATTTCAACACAATAGAAGATACATCAGAAGTGGGAATAACAATATCCTACTCAAACAAAATTGTCCTAAAATCTACCAATTCGATTGTTGATCAAAAATGCCAGCTACTTCTCACAACATTCTATGACAAATTCGAAAACACTTTCGCAATAATCAATGTATACAAGCACCCAACAACTCCAACTACAACATTGATTGAAATGTTGAACGTCCTCTTACGAAAATTGGAAACAAATGCAATTACAACTATTCTTGGAGACTTCAGCATAGACTACAATACCAAAAATACAAACTATCAAAAACTTCAAGACTTCATGAACCATCACAAAATGACACAATTGATAGAGGACCCTACAACTACACATGGATCTACTCTCGACCATATTTGGGTAAGCGACACTGAATTACACAATATCCATGGAACTAACTACACTTACTAGTCTAACCACTCCATTGTTTACACAACACTAGATCTACCCAATTGGAAGCCTTCTGAATGAAATTCAACTTTTCTGATTCATCCTCGAGTCATTTTGAAACTCCTTTGAGAGACAGGGACTTTGCACCTTCCTCTGCAAATGGCTTCTTAATATTAGCGAGTCTTTCTTTAAGCACCATTTTATTGGGATTAGCCTCAGGCAAAGACTTAGAGGACTAGTATGTTTTTGAACCCTCCTTAACATCATATGATGGTTCTTCATTATGAAGCTCCACCATCTATTCACACTTCTTATGGGTGGCAATAGATCTTGATAGATTCTTGGAGTCTTTTCTTTTTTTCTTGTCATTGCCTTCCATTTTTTACCAACAATAATTTAGGGCTCCTCCTTAATTGCTTCCTGTCCTTTCTCCTTCTTGTCACTCATTCTATCCACAATATTCAAAGATTCTTTGGCATCATCAACCATCTCCTACCTTGACATCTTGACATGAGATGCATTGTCCTTTTGGATGTCACTTTGATGTAGCTAATCGACCTCCATGACCATTGAGGGATGTCCCCTTACTTAAGATCTCTTGTATCCTCTTTCCAAAATGATGTTCTCTTCCCTATTTGGACAACATATTGCATAATGACTCATCTTCCTACATATATGGCATGCATCAGGAAATGGATTGAATCACACCTTATGAGTGACCACATCACCTTACGATAGCTAGACATACACATAGTCAAGAATACCTTGCCCCCTTTCCCACAAAATTCAGGCTCTTTCTGAACACTTCTGGGCTAATGGTGTAATGAGAAGTACCTTCCCCAGAGATCCTACAACTACTTATAACAAACTTTCCATCCAAGCCAACATGCTAGGAAAGTCCACCCACAGGGAAGTTCTGAAACTTGAATTCATCAATGTAAGAAGGACTCCATGGGATTACCAACACAATAACACCTGCAAACACATAGGAGTGATGCAAGACAACATTTTTGAGAGATTATAAATGCACTAAAGGGGCACCAAAACAAAAATATAGCAACAAACCAAGCCACATACCCATTATTAGGCAAATCATACTGGAATGCCAAGAACTTAGACAAATCATACTTGAATGCCAAGAACTAGTAAAGCTCCACCATCATAGGAACTCTACCGATGAAAAAGAGGTAGACACCTCCTTTCACCAATTATTGATCTGAGGTTTAACCACACCAAACCAAAGCTAGCACACGATGGCATGCCTTCTGCCATTTGCATGAAAGTCTTTCCTGGTAACTTCTTTCTCTCTTCTCACAACATCTGCCCACAAAATACTCAAGGCCTCCTTCTTAGGAGGTGAATGAGAGAGCAGTAAAGAAAAGAGAAAGAGTAGCAACCTAAGAATCCGTGTGAAATAGACATAATGAATTCGCATAAAAGTAAGGAATCTTATGAGTTTTGAGGAAGTCTAAAAGTAGTGCAGTTGGATCAAGGAGGTTTAAATAAGGCGAGAAAGAGCAAGGTGATGGAGCATTGATCCTCCATCATAGAAAATAAATTCTAAAATTTATGAGGAGGAAGATACAAAGGAAGGAGCCAAAAGGAGGAAGAAGGACTATGGGGGGGGGAGGGGGAAGAGGGAACCTAACACAAGGTCAAGAGGAAGAGGAAACAAGGAGCCTTAACATGGGAGCAAGAGGAGAGGAAGCAAGAGACCTTAATGTAGGAGTAGAGGGGAATGATAGAATGAGGGGGGGAAGGAAGTTAAGAGGTGAGTGAGAAAACCTTAACATAGAGTAAGAGGAGAGGAAGCAAGGAATGTGAAGATGTAGGAGTAGAGGAAAAAGATGATAGAATGATGAGGAAAAGGAAGGGGGTGAGTGGGGGAATGGAGAACAAAGGAAGACAAGTGACCTAAGATTCCATGCCAATAGATGTGCTCATGTTGTACAAGAGTAGGGAAGCCTGAGTGTGTTAAGAAGTCCAGCTATAGTGTAGTCGCATGAGGCCGAGAGGTACAATAGCAAGTATGCTGATAAAAGAGGGACAAAAAAGAAAGTTATGTATGAGAGCCATTTTGAATGGAGAAGGTGAATTCTATGAAAAGGCTAGGCATTGATTAAGATGAGAAGCTAGAGAGGGAGAATATCTAAATAGCTCAAGAGATAAGGTTGATGGAACATTAATTCACAATTAAAACTAGAGCAGTGTTAGATTTAGCATAACACATACCATCAGACCATGGTGAAAGATCAAAAAAGGTAAGACGGAAAGAAAGTAGAATCTTTAAGGTATTAATATAGTGGGAAAGGCCATTGCCAAAAAGAGAGAGTTAGAGTAATAGGTGTGTGGGGGGGTGTACTTGTGTGTGTGCGTGCATGTGTACGTGTGTGTGCGTGCATGCGTGCGTGCATGCGTGCGTGTGTGTGTGTGCATGCAAGTGTATGTGTTTGTGCATGTGTGTAGCCGCATGCATGCATGCATGTGGGCCTCTATGTGTGTGTGTATGTGTGCGTGTGTGTGTGTGTGTAGATTAAAAAGTCCCATCAATAATTGAGCCATACAATTAATTCCATTAATTGGATAAAAAGTTAAAAAAGAGAAACATATAAGGAAAAAATATTTAAGACATCTACGTTGAAAAATGCAACTAGAGTTTGCAAAATTTTCAATCAAAATCAAGAATTTTTAATAATATAAAGTTTGACAAACATAATATAGAAAAAAGATGTCGAATCCTCAGGTAATCCAAGTTCCAAGGTCGGGGTCCACTTACCTGCCACCATCCAAACAAACTAGGTGTTATAACATCATAGTTACATTTGGGTAGACAGGTAATGCCTATTTTCCCCGGCTTGTTATCGCTTTACCTAGGAATATAGACAACCATATGGATTCTTAGATAATAAAAAAACCAATTTAGCCACCATAAGTGAAGTTTAAGTCACAAAGGGAGTAAGGAGCGAATGAGTGCATGGGATAAGAAGGGATTAGAGGAGGTATGGGATGATTAGTGGGCTTGGTATGTGGGGTGGTTAAAAAGAAAATGTAAAGGAAAGTTTTGAAATAGGAACACAAGCTTGGAAAAGGGTGTCAAATCCATCAAGTAGTCCAGGTTCCAAGGTCAGGGTCCACTTACCTGCCACCATCCAAGAAAAATGAGGTATTAGAATATCATCATTTCAAATGGGTAGAGAGCTAATGCCTGTATCCCCTAGAGTGTTATTGCTTTACCAAGGAACATAGACAACCGTCTAGATTCAAAAGTAAATTTTTGAAAGGAGCATAATGCAAAGGTAGCATCACATGTCACATGAGGGGTATTCCATATCCATAATTGATAAACTTTTCAAATTCTCGTAAATAATTAAATACCTCCTACGACTAAAGGAAATTTTTCAAATTTAGTAGAGATAAAAGAGCAAAATTGGAACAAGCCATGGGGTAGTCCACACCCAGTTGTGACAAATGGGGGGTAGGCCACACCCAGTTGTGACATAAGTTATAAAAACCCATGGGGGTTATACCATTCTTAAAGCAAATACAATAACAACAATCCTAAGTAAGGAAGAATAGTGATAACATAGAATAGCATAATTGACTTAATAATGGAAATAAACATAAATTAATGAAAAAAAGCTATAAGCACATTATCTGAAGGACAAGAAAGCCTTTTATTAGAAAAGGAAGAAAAATAAAAATCCTAAGAAAATTACTTAAATCACACAAAAAAGGGGATACAAATAAATAGAAGACCAAAAAAAGATAAGGGATCAATTATGTAAGGCAAATAAATAAGCCTAGCTATTAAGGGAACTTAAGTAATTAATTGAAGCAAAAACAACTAAGAAAATCATTAAGTCAATGACAATTTAAATTACATTAACATATAAATAATAATTATATATATATATATATATAACGAGAGAGATTTTTCCAGGCAAAAAAGGAAACCAAATGAATTCTAACTTAAGTAGGAATAAAAGGTAGAGACTGATTAAATCTAGATGAAAAAAGCAAGTAGTGGTGAACAAAGAAAAGAGTCTTACAAGTGCCAATGAATAATAAATAAAATTATAAAAGAAATGTAGAAAATGTAAGAGAAAAAGAAAAAACAAATGAATAAAAAGGGCCAATAACTAAAAAATAAAATCAAAAGAGACACATAAGAGAAAAGAACCAAGAGAAGTCATGCACAAGGACTA
Organism: Dipteris shenzhenensis; assembly: GCF_047967505.1. Taxonomy (NCBI): domain Eukaryota; kingdom Viridiplantae; phylum Streptophyta; class Polypodiopsida; order Gleicheniales; family Dipteridaceae; genus Dipteris; species Dipteris shenzhenensis. Next base: position 13,979,544 of record NC_141604.1, read on the forward strand.
TAGGAAAATTAGCAATATACATAACTAGAAAAGAGGGGTCTTAACATGTAAAAAACAGCAAGAACGTAAAGCTAGCAAAGGGCCATTTTGTAGAAATGACTTTGTGGAAATTGTATAGAAGTTGAGCTTGGATAAGTCATGGCAAGCATCACTTTTATTGAAGAGGGGAGTCTGCCAACCTGCCACCATCCAACAAGCAAAATAGTAAGAACCAGGTTTAACTTTAGTTGGGAAGACAGGTGTCATAGACACCCCTCCCTTGTTATCAGAGTCACAATAAAATTAACACTTAGCCATACACTTATCAAGCTTAATATAAAAACAAGTTTGTTTGGATAGAGGAATGAGTTTGGAGGTTACATATATATATATATATAGAGAGAGAGAGAGAGAGAGAGATAGATAGATATACATATATATATACATACATATATATATAGATATACACACATACATACATACATACATACATACATACATACACACAAACACACACATACACACACACACACACACACACACACATATATATGGAGAGAGAGAGAGAGAGAGATGTATATATATCAAGGATACACATATCCATCTTTATATATGTCCATCCTTTTATATCTATCGTAATATGAATGGTAACACATGAACAATTAGATATAAATGCAAATACATAGATTACAAACTGATTAACTTAGTTGAGTTCCAACAAAAATAGAGAGGAAGCAATTAGATAGGGGAAGATAACTTAAGAGATTCATGACCACTACCATAGGGACCTAATTATGAAGGAATTTTTAAGAAGAAGAGGAGAAGCAATGTGTTAACGTACTGATAGGGAACCCGGCTATCCTTAACTATAGGCATAAAGGAAGCACAACCCAAGTAGCAATTTACCATGCTGGGACCCAATCAACCCTAAATCAAGAGCGATCTAAGTAACAAGAAAAGGGTATCGATAATATGTAGTGTACTGAGCTTCTAGAGCTCACATAAATTGATATAGCGAAGAACAACCAACACCAACCGTTTCAAGGCTACACGAACAAGATTCAAGATAATCGATCGTGAGAACCACCAGCAAGCTCGCTGCGAAATAATCGATGAGAGCTCCCTTTATACACAAATGGACACATGAACATCCATGTGCATATACATAGATGCCAAGGACTATCCATTGAGTGGAGTATATCTTATCAACCACAGAGACGGCACTATAACAAATATCTGCCTATAGTACATAAGGATTTATGATCATATACGGGGGACATATCAACCAAAAGAAGCACCGGTAGAAACTCTGGTCGGAAACCCTTTGCTACGTGAGTATCTATAGCGTGTGAATATTCTTCAACTATAATATTGGAATAGCGAATGACCACAAAGCTATCCAACCTTGACAGATACCCAGAGGCATAAGATAAAACTACAAGGCAAAGCTGAATAGTGTGACCACCGAGTCACTCAAAAGGGAACACATGTAAGGCATAGTACTGCTAGATATAAGTATGTATACAAGGAGTCAATGGCAGAGGTGGTCCAACTCGTAGCACACGACATGAAGAAGTAACCTTGCAGATGTATCCGAGGGTGTCAAGATACAAAGGAGTCACTCAAAGTAGGTTAATACATAGCGTAGCAGACTCACCAAATTTGTGAATGTACAGGCAGTTGAACAAGAGAGACTACAATTCCAAATAAGCGCATGTGAATATGCGGGGTAACAACAAAATATAGCCCATGTATTAGAGAGACTACAATTGCAAATAATCGCATCTCCAGTCGAGCACAGTATCAGGTATTATATAGAGTGCAAGAGAGTGAACCACATCCCAATAGAATCTCGAAGCCAAGGTATGAGTATACTGCAGAGGAGCATGCCGCTACAAGCAGACCCCCGAAGCAAACTTATCAAAGAACCACCCAAAAAGGACTACCCTTCACCATGTACATAGTTGCAATCCTGAGTTCTGGTTTCCTACCAATATACCTCTCCTCTGGCGTCATGCCATGTATTGCTGCAGTGGGAGTCCTATTCATTATGTTAGACTGCCGTAGCAACTGCTTCAGCCCAATAATAATCTGGCAGATCTTTTTCATTGAGCATGGATGAGATACCTCTCCAATATGCCTATTTTTCCTTTCTGCAATTCCATTTTACTGTGGGGTATGACTGCATGAATATTGCTGCTTTATGCCATGCTCCTGCAGGAACCTTGCAAACTCATTTGAGAGGTACTCTCCCCCTCCATCTGACCTTAGGCATTTTATTTGCAAGCCTGTTTCTTTTTCAACCATAGCTTTAAAAGCTTTGAAATGCCCAAACACTTCACTTTTCTTTTTCATAAAATACACCCAATCTTTTCTGCTGTAGTCATCAATAAAAGTGACAAAATAATGACATCCTCCAATAGATGCAGCTTCAGTAGTCCACACATCAGAGTGGATTAATTCCAATGGCCTCTTACTCTCTTGAACATGTCTAGGAAATGGTTTCCTTGCTTGTTTTCCAAATTGACAGGCTTCACATACCTTATGCATTTCTGCAACCTTGAACTTAGGCAATCCTACAACAATATTTTGGGCCTACATTAATTTAAGTCGTCGTACATTAACATGACCAATGTGTTTATGCCAAATATCAATATCTGCAACTACACCGGTCTTATGTGCAAACATTGCTGCACTCAATTCAGGCATGTCCACATCCAACGTAAACATCCTGCCCTTCTTCTTCCCTTTGGCTATCAAGCGACCTATATATTTCATATCCTCAACAAAGCATCCATGAGGATTAAATCTGACCTGCAAGCCCTGCTCAACCATTTGATCAACAGAAACCAGGTTCTTGGTGATATTTACGACATGAAATGCATCAGACAAGTATTTCTTTTTCCCATCTTGCATAGACAAAGGAATTTTACCAATCTGCACAATAGGATGTGCAATATAATCACTAGTCTCCACAAATCCTAGTCTTTCCATTTTCCTTGCATCCTACATCCATTCTGCATGACCTGTCATGTGGTTTGACACACTTGAGTCAACATACCACACATCATTGCTTTCTTCTAAACTTGTCACATAATTGGTCATGTGTTGCACCATAAACAAATGCTCATTTCTGTCATCACTGTGTCTACTAGAGGATGCATAATTGCCTCGCTGCAATTTTTTAGTCATGATGTCATTCTACTTTTTATAGCAGTCTTTAACCATATGACCCATTTTACCACAATAGTAGCATTCAACATTGTTGTTTGCATTTTGGCCTCTCTGCCATCCACCACGACCTCTTTGGCTCCCCCTACCTCTAAAGTTACCATGTCCTCCTCCATAGGACTGGTTTTCTTGAATTTACTGCATATTTTAATTTCTGCCATAGCCTCCAGATTGGCCTGCTCTACCTTTGCCTCTACCTCTTCTAGCATTTGAGTAGAAGACAGTTTCTTTTGAAGTTCCTCCTGAAGAAGATGCACCACCATTTCTCTGCTCTTCAGAAATTAGAAGAGCAATCAACTCCTCAAAATCAGGAAATTTTTCATGGATGGCAATGGATGTCCGGAATTGTGCATAATCCTTTCCTAGACCATTTAAAGTCACAGAAACTAAATCATCATCTTCCACTGGCGACCCAATGGAAGCAAGTGCATCTGCAATCTTCTTCACCTTCATGTGGTAGTCATTGATGCTCATAGTTTCTCTTTGCACATTATGCAACTCCTGCTTGAGCTACATTTTCCTGGCTTGCGTATTTGTGCTATACATTTTTGTCAAAGTATCCCATGCCTCCTTTGGCGTGCTTGCATCCTGAATATGCACAATCATAGAATCTGAAATACTGATAGACAACCAATACATAACTTTTCTGGCTCTCTCATGCTAGCCTTTAAAAGCCTGCAACTCCTGTTGATTGGGAACATTAGGAATAACTGGTTCTTGTTCAGCTCCAGTAATGAACTCCCAATAGCCTTTTCCTCTAAGGAAATTCATCATTCTAAACTTCCATGCTTGGAAGTTGTTCTTGTCAAGCTTTTCAGTGACAATTTGTGAAAGAGCATCAGACGCCTATATAGAACACTACAAAAATATTCTGTCACTACAAAAAACACAACTTTTGCCTCGCAAGGGCAAATCTGCAAAACTGACGAAAGTGGTATTTACCACACAGTCACTTCCTAGTGATGATTTTGCATCAACAGGCAATAAGAATGATTCTGTCACTCCCAATATCTCAGCGCACAGGCATACGATGCAATTTCTGTGGCAACTTTTCATCGACCTATAGAATAGTGGTTGCACAGCAAAAACAGGGCACTTTTTTGAGTGCCTGCGAAAAACTTCTGCCACCAAAACAGGCCCCAAAATGGCCTCAAATCAAAAAAATAATGTCCTCTCACCACACCGTGAAGGGCATCCCAATCTGAGATAGTACACTCTTATACTCTCCAACTATGCTACCTGCAGAGATTTGCTCCCAAACTCGAAAAAGGAAAGCAACATCCTCTTACCAAGGCACCGCAAACTTGGTTTGCTTTCTTGAGCTCCTTACCATGAACCGAGCTTTGATACCATGTGAAGAGAGTGGGAGAGAAGTAAGGAGTCTCACTTGCAGCTTTCTCACATACACAATGGGGGAATACACACAAAGATGGAGGCTGAAAACAGTTTTTATCTTCTTAGTTGTGAAAGCCAAAAGAACTCTCTAAGTACAAAAGGAATAGGTGAACCCTATATGTGGGTCTCAAACCAAACTCAGTTAACCTAGGTGGCATACTAACTGAGCCACTAACTAGAGTACATAAAGATATTGATAGCTATCATCCAGCTATTATTCATGGGCGGTGTACCAACCGCATCTACAGCTAACAATTCGGTGACATAAATGCACAACGGTCACCCTAGCATATCATGAGTGGAGCTTGATTGAGACACATGGCGATCATTGCACTCAAGAATGACAAGATTGCAATAGATTAAGGCCAAGACATGTGCAATACTCCCACCCAATACCCATACTAGGTAATATCAATACAATTGTCACATATGGGGGTATAACCATTATCATTAGTATCCCGAACCTCATACTTGAGCATGAATATGTTGCAAAATAAGCAAAGGGGAATTCTCACTTATGGGAAACATATTAAAGCAACATTTACTTACAGCCACATGGAGTTTGAAGTGAACATGATATTATGCTTAGTGATATCAACACACAAGGGTATCTTCAGATTCCCCATAGACTAGCAGATATCATGCCACCTTCACAAAAGTTGCTACGAAGACTACCAAACATTAAAATACCTAAGAGAAAGTCATAAGTTCCCTAATAATGCATGCAAATCCAAATCTGCAACAAAACTCAAAAACATAAACTATCTCAATATCTATAGTAGAGCATCATCTTGAACTTTGCTACCCATAGTATATTCAATTTCCTTCAAGCAGATCGTGTCGCTTGCAAGACCAACATCTAAGAGCCAGCAACATAGTTAGTATATCAACCTTCCATCAAGGAAGAACTTCCCTACCATAATCAACGAGTAGCCTGAACACAACAAATATGAGTACTAAAATGTTGTTAGGATTAGAACAACAATGTAGTGATTAAAGGTGTAATAATGCAATGAATGTGTGCATGTGCAAGTGTATTTGATTGAAACCAAGTTGTCAAGGGAGTTTGTGTGTGTGTGTGTGTGTGTGTGTGTGTGTGTGTGGAAGACAAGACAACAACCCCTTTTGCATAGTGAAAAGACAAAAGAGTCAAGGTAAAGAAAAGAAAGAGAGCATTATAGAATTAAGGAAGAGTTTGAGTACGTAGGTAAAGCACCTACAAAATTGCATAAAAAGTATATAAGAGCTTTGATAAGAAATGACAATAATGTTTTTGCAAATACTTTTTAGCAAAAAAATTTGGAGCTTGGTGAAGTCCTGATAAGCATCTCTTTTATTGAAGAGGACAGTCTGCATACTTGCCACCATCCAACAAGAAAACATGGTAAGAACCAGCTTCACTTTAATTGGTAAGACAAGTGTCATAAACACCCCTCCCTTGTTATCAGGGTCAGAATAAAATAGTGGCTTAAACATAGACTTAAACAGCTCGATGTGGACTTTAAAGGTGTAAAAAAAGGGGCCTAAGGAGAATTTGAAAAAAAGGAAAAAGGATTTAAAAAGTTAGTTTTGAAAATTTAATAAAAATAATTGGGAGGAAATCAAGTGAAATTAGGGAAAATTATGAGGAAGGAAGATGGAAAAATAGGGAAGAAAATAGGAGAAATTTGTTTAAAGATGCGGACAGGGGGGAGGGGTGAGTGAAAATTTTAGAGCTTTAAGAAAGAAATCGAAAAAAAAAAAAGGAGGAATCAAAAAAAATTAGAGATTGTTTGTGAGATAGAAGGAAAAAGAATTAGAAAAAATAGGAAAAGGGAAAATTAAGAAATTAAGTGGATGCAGAATAAAAAGGAGAATAGTAAGAGAGAGAGAGAGAGAGAGAGAGAGAGAGAGAGTGTGTGTGTGTGTGTACCCACTTTTGCCCCAATAGGATACAATACACTAGGTGAGACAGTAGGTCATCACCTAGTGTGATGACCTACTCTCTACACGAAAAGGACTAGTAATGTTTTAGAAGTGTCAAATAAGCAGTGGAAAAAGAGTAAGAGAAGTGCTTGAGTAAGACATGCAATTTTGGAGCAATGGAATCAATTGGTTTTGCAAGTAACCAGGGGAAAAAAGGGTTTATATAAAAGCCATAACAGGGATGGAGTGGGCTAATCTAGGATTTGTTTGGGGTGGAACACTTCTTAGAAAAAAGAAAAAAACAAAAGAAAGAGAAAATTGCTTGGTGAGCAATGAAGTGAATCAAAAGGCAACACCATGATGTAATAAGTGCAACCATCCAAAGATGCTTGGGATGAGGGAGAAGGAGGCAGAAGAGGGTTGTTGAGAGCTTCTGATTGGAGCAAAATATCCCATGAATTTTTTTGAAAGAAAAACAGGACACAAGTTAGAGAAAGGAGTCAAGAAGCCAAAAAAGGCCTTAATGACTTAAGTGTACTATGTGCAACCATCTAGAATTGTAGAGGAAAGGAAGAGTTTGAGTATGTATGTAAAGCACCAACGAAATTGCATAAAATATATATAAGAGCTTTGATAAGAAATGACAATAATGTTTTTGCAAAAACCATTTTTGCAAAAAAAAAAAGAGCTTGGTGAAGTCCTGATAAGCATCTCTTTTATTGAAAAGGAGAGTCTGCATACTTGCCACCATCCAACAAGAAAACATGGGAAGAACCATCTTAACTTTAATTGGGAAGACATGTGTCATAAACACCCTCCCCTTGTTATCAGGGTCACAATAAAATAGTGGCTTCAACATAGACTTAAACAGCTCGATGTGGACTTTAAAGGTGTATTTTTTAAAAAGTAATAATTGGGGGGAAATCAAGTGAAATTAGGAAAAATTATGGGGAAGGAAGAGGGGAAAATAAGGAAGAAAATAGGAGAAATTTGGTTAAAGATGCAAGGAAGGGAGGGGGGTGAGAAAATTTTAGAGCTTAAAAAAAGAAATTGAAAAAAAAAAAGGAGGAATCGGGAAACCAAAGACACTCTTGAAGATAAGAGGGATCTTGTATTCCAAACTTGTGCATAAAAAATGGAGACCAAAGTGAAACATTTGGCCTTTTACATATGTCACCTTTTGAAGGGAGGGCCAACCCTAATCTCTTCATACCGAGTTCATACCACTCTTTCTTCTCATTTTTTACCATCCTCCTGGGCCCATCTAGCTCCAAGACACAATTGTCCAAGGAAACATTCAACATTAAAGAACCAATAACCTTAATAGAGGTACCCTCTATGGACTAAATTTCAAAATCACATACTTGAACGTGTACCTGGCCGAGATGCTTTAATGTTTCCTAGGAGATTAGGTTTTTGCTTGCTCGCCAATCTACCATGGCTTGTATCATCATGTTGCTCCTGCTGGTGTTAGCTCTACCCAAAGTTGAGATGGAGTCATATCTATCTCATTAAAATCAAGGGCATTGTCAATTCCTAATTCAATTTGATTAGGTAGTACCGCTCTTATGGTGTAAAAAGGTGAAATGGAGTTAAGTTGTTCATCATCAATGTGCATCGCTTGAGTGCCCTCAATAGTTGGTAGATCTATTGTCGCTAGTGTATGCATCCAATTAAGTGAGTCTTCTAGTTTTGGTAAAGGAGCACACCAAGGTTCATCAAGACTCTTCTCACTATCCTCTTTTTCATATTTTTTAACCAGTTTGACCGGTACAGACCTATTGGTGGTATCTGATTCAACTACAAATAGATTTTTGGACGTAGTGTGAGCCTTCCATGTTTAGAGATCAACCCTCACAACTTGCTGATCTTTCCTTAGATAAATGTTGTTGGAGCGCCAATCATGGATCAATCCTGCCATATGCAAGAAAGGTCTCCCTAGAATAGCCTCATACCCAGGGCTGTTTTGGAAATCCATTACAACAAGGCACACCTGATATGTGAGACCAAAGGTTTTGATTTTAATGTCCTTGAGTACTCCTATGGGATGAACCATGCCTCCATCACCTAATTTAACTACCAAGGAAGTACTCTCTCGGTCAGGACTTCCCACTTTTCCCAACATTGTTTCATGATGATGCTAACACCTACTCCTCCATCTAAGATTGCCATAGCTTTCTGATCACGGAAGGAGATGGGTAACACTGCATCGTGTCATCACTCTCAAAATATTGGCCCAATTTGTTGACTGGCACCCTTGGAAGGTCTTGAGCGTGGTTGGGAGATTCAATATTCTTAGGATTTGTGGGTTGGGGTGTCACTATTTGCCCATTCATCCAATCCGAGAGGTCTCTCCATAGAGTAGGATTACCCCATAATAGTGTCGCAATGGACATCTTGTTCTCAGTGGATAGGAATGAGGCTAATCCTGCAATGTCTCGAGGACCAGTGATAGGTTTTGTGCCTATTGATTTTGACTCTTCTAAGCCATATAAGGAGATGTTGTCATCCTCCTTTAGTTGTTGGAAGATGGGGTCTTCTTCAAACATCCGTTGCATTAGGGTGGATCCCTCTAATAAAGGGCATGACACACCTTCTTCATATAGCTTTTCAGGTATTTACAAGGCTTTTGAGGCTCGAGCATTTATTTCATGTCTTGGATGAATTGTATCAGTACCCTTGCTTGCCTTGAGCCTCTCCTCACATTCCTCTTGGCACTTGCATTCCAATTTATGCACCTTGGTGAGGCCTTGTTTCCCCACCCATGGATTGGGATATTCACTGTGACCCTTAGGTGTTGTGGCTTGGACATGGGTAACCCTTATCGTTGCCTCATTTGCCTCATGCGGGTGGTTCTTGTTGGTATCTTTTGAGAGAGTATCACCAGAGGAAGATGATGTTGCTAGGGAGGCTGTATCTTCATCCAACCCATTTGATGACTTTATTTTGTCCCTTCCCAATCTTTGTTGCACCCATGGTGCTTACTCGTGCTGATTCAGTTGCCTCTCTAGGCTGTGACGTTCTAGCTTTATCCCTCTTGGCTTGTTTGCGAAGCTCTTTATTAAGGACTTTAGCTTGTAACCTCGTGATTACATTCAAGAATATTGATGACACTTGCCTCTCTCAATGCTTAACAAGTTAAGGTTTGTGGACTTAGATGGCCTTCTCATTGAGCAATTCTTTAAAAGATGGTCCACACCACACCTAGTGCACAATGGCAGTGGTTTATTAGATGAGGGTGCACATGTGATTGGCTGATTAGATTGCCCCTTATATTGACACTTATTGGTTGGGTGTGGCTCTTGACACATATGGCATTGAATGGATTGTGTCTTGGTCAAGTTCATATATCCCATTTTTTGAGGAATCGGTGCCGTTTGGTAGACCAGAATGTATTGGTCACCTTGTATAATGTAGTGACTTATAATGCTAGACCTATTTGCACTGTCACCATTTTGGGGATAGTAGTGTCCATTGAAGGTAGGTCTGGGGTCTGTTGCCCAATCACTAGGTAGCTCTTCCACCAATACTTGATTCAAGGGAGTAATTTGTGGCAGAGGTGGTTGAGGTCCCAATACTGGTAAGGGTAATGGAATATTTTGAGCCCTAAATTGCTCTTGATTGGCTGATGTGGCTCCTTGCATTGCCAATTGTGTGTGATTGGATGGATTTGGCAGTGCAGGCAATGGTAGATGCAGTCTTTGTTGATACATGGGTTGAGGAATCACCCTAGGATAATGACATTGGGATGTGTCATGATTTTCCCAACAAACACAATGGGCATAGTAGAGTGTTGGCCTGGCTCTAAGACGAGGGCATTCCTTAGTGGGATGATTTCCCATGCATACCCCACACCATATGTTATCTCTTTGTGGAAATAGATGGGGGTTGCTAGGAGCATCTTTGGGTGCTTCTATCTTCCATTGTTGGCTCAACTTGTTTAATAGATCCATGGCAACTCTTCCATGTCAAGCGCCTTGGGCGTCATGCTTGCATCCTTAGTTGCTTATGAGGTTGAAGCCTATGCTATCTGAGACATATAAGAGGAACCAAATTATCTATCCTTTTGGGGTGTCTCCCTCATGTTAGCCCCTAAGTGTATCGCCGTCTTGCTGTATAGTTCAAATGATGTGAGATTCATAGCAAACAGATGATCATGCAGCTTCGCATCTTGTAGCCCTATGAGGAAGCACAGTAGAAGCTGGACATTACTCATCCTCTCGTGGGGTTCACATCACGAATTCATATGTTTAGTCCTAGTGATATAGTCTCTTACAGACTCATTGTCCTTCTGCTTCACCTCATAAAGCTTGTTAAGCAGGCTCCACTTGGGACCATTAGGGGCAAACCCCACAATGAAAGATTTACGCAATGTGTCCTAATTTATATTCTCCTTAGGGTTTAAGACTATAAACCATTGTCCAGCCTTGCCATCAAGACTCAAGCTAAAAGCATTGACCTTATCTAGATCCCCAATATCACCAAAAGTGTCAGATTTGTTCTCAACATGGGAGACTAGGTCTCCTCCTACAAACTTGTTGATTAGCTTGGAGATTGTGATAGGCTTGCTCCTTGAGGGGTTAGTATCCCTTCCTAGAAACATTGGTGGTGGAGCGGTCGCCCCCCTTCCTAGAGCTTGCACTAGGATTCTCATAGCTTCATCTGTAGGGACCGTTTGCGATCTAGGAGGAGGTTGTGGAATGGTGGGCGATGTCCCATACATTGGTGGTCCTAATGAAGGGTTCCATGGATTTGATGGCACAAGGTTGGGATGGGAGGATCCAGGCCCACTAGGCATTAGCATTATGACTTGGGTCAAGTTGGGCCTATTAGGTTGGACTAGAGGTCCTCTAGGGAGTGGTATGTTCCTTGCAGGCATAGGCCTATAAGGGGTAATTTTTGGGTAGGGAATATCTCCCATGTTTTGTTGCCAAGGAGGCATCATAGGGGCTTCTAAGGTGGAGGGTCTTAATTGTGGGCCTTCAAGGTTACTCCTCTCCCCCCTTCGCTCTAGCATTTGGGACCCTTGTGAGAATGTGGGTCCAAATCCATCCCCATAGAATTTTCTATCATCAAAGAATTGGTACGACGAGGGTTGATTGCCATTATGTATCATGGGACTTGGCTCCCTAAGTATTGCTTCTGACATCGGTGGTTGGGCTAGCATTTGAGCCTCTAACATTGCCCTAGTCTGTCGAGCAAATGGGTTTAGCCACTCTATTGGGTCTGTCAATCCAAACATTCCCATAATATTGGAAAAGTTTCCCTTAATGTAGTTACTGCTATAGATGGGGTAGGAGAGTGGAGATCGGTGAGAATGGAGTTTAGAGCCACTGAGGCTCTAACATTAGAGGGTTCAGCCATGTCTTCGTCTTGACTCAAGGACTCTTTTGAGTTGGATAATTCACTTGGTGGTGGTTCTTGCAATGAGTGAGAACCGACTTTTGAGCTTACTGACCCTGAGGATGCCAAGCTAGGTATGGAGGTCGACAAGATGGTATTTGAGGCACTGCCTTTAGGCTCAAGGTGAGCTTGTAGGACTCTTCTTGATCTCAAGATCATGTGTTCATTGGCACAGTGAAGGCCTCAATTCTAGGTTGAGTCTACCTCGACAAGGGGTTTGTTTCAATGTAATTTGCATGCAAATTTCACCATTTCTTGATTCTCGGGGTCCACATTTTCATGTGCTTTTTCCTTATTTATGTGTTCCCAGAGCTATCCTATGGCTCTGGGAATAGGACTATGGTGACGACCCATGGGGATAGAGCTATGGCAATGACCCATGGGGATAGCAAGTCGGTAGGATAGAGTTAAGGCAACGGTCGACAGGGTGGAGTTAAAGCAATGAGTCAATGCTTGTTTGACCAACGAGATATAGGTATGGCAATGACCCATGGGGATAGGGCTATGGTGATGGTCGACGGGATAATCGGATGGCGACGGTCGGCAGGATAGTGCTATGGCAATGACCAGTAGGATAGTTAGATGGCGACAGTCGACGAGATAGTCAGATGGTTACGGTCGTGGGGTAGCAAGATGGCAATAGTCCCAGGGATGAGCTTAACGCACCGGTTAGTAGGATATCTCAATCAACAAGATACGAATATGGTGATGGGCATGGGGATAAAGCTAAGGCAATGACCGGTGGGATAGCCTTATGGCACTAGGTCAATGCACGTTTGACCAGTGGGATAGCTGACTGACAGTAATTAATTAGGGCGGCGGGTTAGATACTAACATGTGTCAGGTCATGGGGATAGGGCTAAGCCGGTGGGTCAACGAAAGTTTGATCGATGAGATAGCGCTAAGGCAATGGGTCAATGCAAGTTTGACTGGCGGGATAGCACTAAGGCGATGGATCAATACAAGTTTGACCAACAAGATAGCGATGACCCGTGGGGATAGGAACGCATAGTTTTGTCAATTGGTTTTTGATGATTATTGATGATTTGGAAGTTTTTGTTCATGTTTTTGTGTGATAAAGAGGTGCTAAACTACCTAATCTACCTACCCAATGCAAAAAAGAAGAAAGAAAAACAACATTTGAATGCAAAATGAGAGATTTTTTGAACATGTAACTGTCAACACCCCAAACCACTTCGATTTTCAGCTTGATTCCTCATTCTTAGTTGTTTTTTATGAGTTTTTACATCATACACCCCTTAGCAATCTTCCAAACTGTCTTCCTACCAACTCAAAACACTAAAAAACATAAAAAACAAGCTTCAAATGATCAAAAAGACTTTCCAATAGAAAATGACAGTTTTCCTCACTTTCCATTCAAACTCACACTTCTTCACTCTTTCCTCTCCTACAACTCCACTATCAAAGCCCCAAGTTAAGCTTGAAACAATGAGCAATGGGTAGATGATCAGAGAAGGCAAGTCCAATCCAAAAGCGTACCTTGAACTCCCCAGCAATGGCACCAAAAATGTGTAGTCTCGACGCTGACTCACGTGTCGTGGGGATCTTGAAGGAATGCTAAATGGAGCCTCCACTCCAAGCTACTCCTTGTGAGAGCAATGCAAGCACAAGCTGTCCACTTGTGTCACGCAAGCGACTTTCGGATTGTTGTAGTGTGTTTCCATGAGAGAAAGGGGGAAGGGGGAGGGGAGAAGAGAGGGGAGAAGGGAGGGAGAAGGAGAAGGGAAAGAGAGAGTGAAGGGTGATGGAGTGGCAAACACAAAGGCACTACGAAGGAGACAAGGGAACACCCAAAGACACTCTTGAAGAGAAGAGGGAGCTTGTATTCCAAACTTGTGCATACAACAATGAAGACCAAAGTCAACCATTTGGCCTTTTATACATGTTAGATTTTGGAGGGACAACCCTAATCTCTTTAAACCACTCTTTGTTATCATTCTTTTACCATCCTCTTGGGCCCATCTAGCTCCAAGACACAATCTTGGCTCTATGGACTTGCCACTGTCTATCAAATCACATCACTAACCAGCAGTGGCATGTTGTTAACCAATCTGTTAGCAACCATCTAAACATATTTTTATGTGCCTTATACTACCCCATGAGATAAGGGGAAATTAATTTAGATGGTTGTTTAATCCAATATGATAATCAATATATTCCAACATTTTCCACAACCTCATTCTCTGTGACCCGAGATAGTGAGAATTTCGGTGAATCAAGTCTTTGTTGAATGCAAGTCTCATTAGCTTTTTGCAGATGAAGGTTGGGGTCTGTGAGGATTTGTCCACCCCCAAAATATACAGATGGTGCATAAGATAATCCACTTCTTCCATAATATTTTTGTCTAAAAACCATGGTTTTTAGTTGAACCTATGATTCAGAAAAAGGGTTTTGAATTTTCTTAGAACAATTTCCTTAATGCAATCCGCATGTTCTGGTAAGACATTAATGCCCATCCAGGAACACAGCCTGGCCCATGCTATATTTAGCTCAAGAATAATCGGGTAGGGGTTAACATGCATAAGGGGTATATGATTAAGACCCTTTCTCATCAAGTCTTGTAAGATAGGGTGTCTACAGATCAAGGGGTCGGTAGATAGGAGATGGATACCAAAGTTATCCAAGTTTTGAGTAAAGGCTTAAAACCTTTTAGATGTGGCACAAATGCAAGTCAGGGAATCAATAGAGAAGTCACAAAAGGTGTCCACTGGTTTATAGAAGGTGGTTGCCAAGCTTCTTGGAAATTTCCATCCAAATCCAATGTTAAAAGTAGATTATGACTTCTTAATACCAAATTTCTCAAATACTTCCATAAAGACCAATTTCGGTGAAATAAAATCAAAAAGTTTATTGACAAAAAGGAGATGGATAAAACTTTTAGATTTTCTTTTATTCTTATTGAGAATATATAAATCATTAGTTTTTTTAGAGATAAATCTTACGTGCTCATCATCATTGATGAACTCCAGAGCTTTAGAGGTCTCACCAAAGTCTTCCAAACCCCAAGAGGACCAAGGTTTCTTGGTGAAACTCTTCATGGTAGATGGGTTCATCATAAGTCATTTGAGATCCTTGTTTTTTGATGGAAAGAGTATAGCCTCAATAGTGCTAGCTACTGGATTATTGATGAGACGAGGCAGACGTGGAGAATTGGGAGTGAAAATAGCCAGGTTATGAGCAGCCTCTAATATAAAATTGTGAAACCAAAAATACATGTTGAGTGCAATTTTGATCTCCAAGGAGAAAGATGCAACCCAGCTAATGAAGGCATACACCAGAGCAGGTCTAGACGTGAAGGGAAAAAAGCTGGACAAGTTCTATAAAACAAACCATAAGAGGTGATCCAGCTAAATAATGGAAGAAGAACAAGCTGAATTGGGGTCAGATCATTTGTATTGGCACTTGAGAAAGGGTCTGTAGGTATTCCATGAGTTTTTTAGGAACTTTTTAAGTTCCCAAAGTTTGTCTTGATTGATGGGGCCCTTAGTTTTGGCAATCATGGAAGTACTTGAGCTTTTAGAAGGATCTACATCAAAGAGCTTGATTTGCGGGATGTCAAAGAAAAAAACATTAAACAATAAATGTTTAGATTGGATGGCCAATGTTTTGCAATGATCAATCACATCCACTGAGAAACTGCATGAGAGCTAAGGAAGAGATCGAGAAATGAGCTCTATGATTGATGACTTCAAAATCCCAAAGTTTATGCTTCAATCTGATGGAATGGAATACAAGTTGATGATGAGGGAGGATGGGGATAGCACTGGAGAAGGCCGTGGAAATGACTTCTTAAGAGGGAATAGAGGAAGTAGAGGACCCGGAACTCAAGGAGGCAAGGGCTTCCTTTTCACTATGGTCAAGGAGATCAAAGCCCAATAGCAAGTTAACAATTTTTAGAATGCTCTTAATTTCTAGAGGAATAGCTAGAATACCATCGAGAAGTAAGAGTTTATTAACAATCGAAGGTAAGGTAGAGAAGTAAAAGTTTAGATCCAAAGTGTCTTGAGCATCAATCAAAGGAGGGATGAAAGTAGTTTGTTGAAGGCTTCCAGGAAATCCAATTGGTCTTTTTTGGAACGAACAAGAAGTGCAATCCAATCATTCACTGAGGCAATGGTAAAAGCAGAATGGGACTTCTAAAAGGAAGCTTGCTTTTCAAAGTCCAAGAGCTTCTTGTGGAAGTATGATCCCTTAAAGCAAGAGAGGATGCATTGAGTACCCAAAGGAGGAACTGGGATATTGGGTGAAGTAGTAGAATATCCAAGTTTAACAAGGGATGGAATCCATTGGTTCTATTAACACCCAAACATAATTAGTATCAAGAGATAACAAGTGCACAACCTCCATGATTAGAATGCGCAAACAAAACCTAACAGTTCAACAAGTGGATCAAAGCATTTTTAACCATCAACCAATCATCTCATTATGAGGAATTAACTATATGGTACTAGCTCGACCAACGGCTAGTTGGGAAATAATAGTGTGTGTTCAAATTTAATACTCCCATCAAAATAGAACCATATAGTTAATTCCATCATTAGGATGAAGTGAATCAAAAGTGTAATAAAAATTTGCCAAGATACCAAAACTTGAACCTTAGAAAAATGAAATATAAGACATACATTTACATCAATTAATTTGATTGAAATGGTATTCAACCAGGCGATATTTTTATGTAAGACATCAGACGTGGGATAACAGACTAGTCCATCATACCCAAATTTCTATACAAAGTTTAATTGATGAATCCTTCCGGACGTCCGAGATCCGAGGTCGCGAGGTCAACATACCTGCCACCATACAAGAGAAACTAAGTGTTTGAACATCATAGTCTCAAATGGGAAGACAGGTAATGCTTGCTTACCCCGGCTTGTTATCGCTTTTACCAAAGAGCCGAACTACCTTCCACATTCAAATTTATATCTATCTTAATATGAATGGTACCACATGAACAATTAGATATAAACCCACATAGATCTAGCGATAGATTACAAACTCTTTAACTTAGATGAGTACGTGAAATAGAGACGAAGCAATTAGATAGGGGAAGATAACTTAAGAGAGTCATGACCACTACCATAGGGACCTAATTGTGAAGGAATTTTTAAGAAGAAGAGGAGAAGCAATGTGTCAACATATTGATAGGGAACCCGACTATCCTTAACTATAGTGATAAAGGAAGCACAACCCAAGCAACAATTTACCACACTAGGACCCAATCAGCCCTATAAATCAAGAGCGATCTGAGTAACAATAAAAGGGTATCATATGTAGTGTACTGAGCTTCTAGAGCTCACATAAATTGATAGCGAAGAACAGCCAACACCAACCATTTCAAGGCTACACCAACAAGATTCTAGATTATCGATCGTGAGAACCACCAGCAAGCTCACTGCAAGACAATTGATGAGAGCTCCTCTTGTATGCAAACGACCACATTAAGATCCATGTGTGTATACATAGCCATCAAAGACTATCAATTGAGTGGAGTATATTTTATTAACCATAGAGAATAAGGCTTTGTAAGAAATATATGCCTAGAGTACGTAAGGATTTATGATCGTATAAGGGGGACATATCAACCAAAAGAAGCACTGGTAGAAACTCCGATCAACAAACCTTTGCTATGTGAGTATCCATAGCATGTGAAATTCTTCAACTATAATATTGGAATAGCGAATGCGCATAGAGCTATCCAACCTTATGACGATGGATACCCAAAGGCATAAGATAAAACTACAAGGCGAAGCTGAACATTGTGATCTTCGAGTGTCTCATGAGGGAACGCATGTAAGGCATAGTACTGCTAGATATAAGTATGTATACAAGGAGTCAATGGCAGAGGTGGTCCAACTATTGGTAGCACACGACAGGAAGAAGTAACCTTGTGGATGTATCCGAGGGTGTCAAGACACGAAGGAGTCACTCAAAGTAGGTTAATACATAGCGTAGCAAACACACTAGATGATGTGAATGTTTAGGCAGTTGAACAAGAGAGACTACAATTACAAATAAGCACATGTGAATATACGGGCTAACAACAAAATACATTCCATGTATTTGAGAGACTACAATTGCAAATAAGCGCATCCCCAGTTGAGCACAGTATAAAGTATTATATAGAGTGCAAGAGAGTGAACCACATCCCAATAGAATCTCAGAGCCAAGGTTATACTGCAGAGAAGCATGCCGCTACAAGCAGACCCCTGAAGCAAACTTAGCAAAGAACCACCCAAAAAGGACTATGCTTCACCACATACATAGTTGTGATCTCGAGTTTAGCATGAAATAACTCTAAAGGCACGGCATAAAAGGAAGAAGATTCTGTAAAAGCAACGGGAAGGATTGCCCAATTAAGGTACATTGACTCGACGGAATTAGGGATGCATAAACAATTTGGACCAACCATTGTTCTAGCTAAAGTCCATGCAAGTATCAATACAAATGAGGCAAAGGTATGATGGAACACCTAAGAGAGTGCCATGAGGACATAAACGTTAGCAAGCTTGTGTACAGATTGCCCACATCCATGGATTAGTAATCGTTTGCAACTAGTGAGAGCAATGAAGAGTAGGTAAGCTAGAAAAGGATGCTGAAGACAAAGGCAAGTGAAGAAGTTGAGACCAGCAGAAGAGAGCACTCATAAGTGGTGTAGAGAAGGCTCCAAGTCTATGGTACATTGTTTACGCTGCACACCCCCTCATCAAAGGTGCATCCAAAAAAGGTATTGTTCCACTACTTTGCCCATCGTGAGACACATGGCAATGATTACACTCATGAATGACAAGATTCCAACTGGTTTAGGCCAAGACATGTGCAATACACCACCCAATACCAACACTAAGTAATATCAATATAACTGTCACATATGGGAGTATAACCATTATACATTAGTATCCTAAACCTCATACTTGAGCATGAATATGTTGTAGAATAAGCAAAGGGGGATTCTCACTTATGGGAAACATTACATGGAGTTTGAAGTGAACATGATATTATGCTGAATTATATCAACACAGAAGGGAATCTTTATATTCCTCATAGACTAGCATATATCATGCCACCTTCACAAAAGTTGCTGATAAGACTACCAAACATTAAAAATACCCTAGATAAAGTTATAACTTCCCTAATGAGCGCATGCAAATCCAAACCCACAAAAAACTCAAAAACATAAACTATCTCAATAAATGTAGTAGAGCATCGTGTTGCAATTCGCTGCCCATAGTACATTCATTTCCCTTCAAGGAGATCGTGTTGCTCACAAGACCAACATCCAAGAGCCAGATGCAATTAGTATATCAACCTTCCATCAAGGAAGTAGTTCCTTGCCATAATCAACAATGAGTAGCCTCAAGATAGTGTAAGGGTAGAAAAGACTTTGGTCTAAAAGGTCTTGAGAGAGGTGAAGCCTATTCAATCTAGCCTCCTTAGTGTTATCCTGGATCTATTTGTCGCTCCAATTGTAATTGCTTGGCTAGCATGAACTACCTAAAGAGCATCCTTCATATTGTGCAACTCAACTCCCCTAATAACATAACCTATATTCATTCGAATATCTATCCACTTGACTCTCCACCCTATTAAAGTCCCCAAGCATTACCATGTTAACCCCAAGCATAGCTAGTGAATCCCAACTCTGTTTCTTAGATTGTGCACCTATAGAAGCATAACAAAAACAAATATGGTTTGAACCTCCTTCACATTGCTTTGCAATGCTCCTTCTCCGCCCCTAGAACCTCATCCAAGCCCCCGCATAGCTTGGCTACCTGATTGCACAAATAAAGAGGGGGCACGATGATGACGACATGGTAGTGTAGTGATGATATGGCAATGCAATTGGCTAGTTCTCAAATGTGAAGATGTGGCAATGCAGTGGTGATGTGGTAGAGCAATTGGTTGGTTCATGAATGCACTGTAGTGATGACATGGTGATAGTTTTGGGCCCCTCCCTTAGGCCCTCCACTTAGGGCAATGAACCATGGTCACCTTTTAGATTGAAAAGCGCTCCTTCGACCTTTTTCCTTATGAAAAGTAATTTATTGTGTGTGTAGGTGGCCATTTACATATAAACAAGCTTCCATTTCCTAGTTACGAGGACTTTGAGTAGGTCCCCATGGAGCAGAAAACCCATGTGTGATAGGCTATGATCTCCGTCTGTTAGCTCCAGCTTACTAATGATATCCCTTACGTGACAGTCCCCATGGAATGTAGACATTTCCCAGTCAATTGGGTTTCGACTGGCAATTGTTAGTCCATGCTAAGGAATGTTGCTCCTCCATTGCTTGGTCAATAGCACAGAGCATTAAATTCTCAATTGTTTTTGGCAAACAACCCATGTAATCTAGATTTGTGGTGGCCCCACCCACCCCTTGAACTCCTCTTTCTTTGTCCTAGATTGCTTCCTTGTATACATTCTTTCAACATGTAGATTGGGTTTCCTTTTGTGAGTTTTGGGTGGAGATGGCAAACCAATAACTCGAAGTACCTCTAGGAGCAAGGTACAAGAGAGAGCTCTTTTCTTTGTCAATCTCCCTCTTTGAATCTAATCTATGCTTGTGCAAAACGGTGTGTTTATCAAAATGTTGTAGACTAGAATATAACTTTTGCAAGTTTTTCGTGGGTATGGCAAACTATTGACATGACCTCGCTCTTTGAGAAGCTTTCTTTATCAAAATATCGAGGAGCAAGGTACAACAGCGAGCTCTTTGCTTTTTCAATCTCTCTTTTTGAGATTTAATATGTGAAAGTGTTAAGTTGGATAATATTCTTTTAGTTTTTCGTGAACAAGAGTGTATTTATAAAGATGCTGCAGAATGGAATATAACTTTTGAAAGCTATCCTTAGTGCATCTTCGCGTAAGGCTTTTTACAAACCGCCAAATGTTGCCCAACAAGTGCTCATTGTTAGGGCACCTAAATAAATGGGATGGGTGGGTTGCCATGGGCAGACCCTTAGACACACAATGCCAGCCCAAACATGTAAAAAAATTGAATTGCCCATTGGGTGTTTGATGTGTAATGGGCTTGACCGCCTATTAGGGAGCTTGGCATTGTTGGAGGGACACTGGAACAGCATGTGATTAGCTCGTTTACCCTATGCCTATTGTTGGGCAGCCAAGCTCGGTAGCTAGGCATGAAGTGGCATGCACTTCTAAAGGAAGGTTTGCATCTCAGGCGTAATGGGTTGGCTGCCTGTTGTGTGGAAACTCTGCTCTCCCATGGTTGCCGTGCAATTGACGCCATTTTGCCTAAGGTTGGTTTCACACACATCTGCCGCCCACTCGTGAAAAACTCATTTGGGCACTATGGTATTTCACACACGGGCGGACCACAGGGCAAATTCCATAAACGGGATTGGATGAGAAAGAAGATGGGCCCTAGAGCATTTTGTGGTTGTTTGCACTGTGGGCGGTCGGCCTGTCTAGGCCGGGTGGAAAAAAATCCAATGGACAAGAAGTTTCACCAATGGATTTGTGCCATCAAAGCCGAATGTCCGCCCCTTCACGCTACCTGGTCTGTTTGGTGTGTGAAACCAGCCTAAGCATGTCTGAGGGAGGAGAAGTTTTGTTCCCTCGAAGTTGTGGGGCAACAGAAAAGTCAATGAAACCAGGATGGGTTTTGGAAAACCACTAGTGGTATTTGGTAGACTGGACTTGGAGTCGACTAAGAGAAGACGGAGCTAAAGTCCACGAACCAAACTTCAAAGCAACAGAATACAGCATTGTTCTCAAACATCTAAAGACAGTTTCTCTGAAAACTTTGGACAGAGCAGGAACGGAAGACAAACCGCATCGCCCATTTGACAAGGAAGAGTTATTTCTCCCCTTTTCATAGATACCAGCTGCATCTGTTGAATTGCATCACAGCAATTACGCTTTTTGTACATTAGCAGTTTGTGGGTTCTGCGAGCAGCTGCCTCCATCTTTGGCCGATGGCGGAGGGGTTGGGTAAACGCCACTCAAGAGCAGCAGCAGCAGCAGTGCGGCGAGATCCCTTGGCATCCGAAAAATCCCCTCGTGTTTCCACCCCTTCTTCAGCCCCTGCCCTGTCTATCAAATCCTCAGCCTTGATTTTTGGAATACTGTGCCTGCTGCCTTACCTTTACCTCTTCTTTGTGCTGGAACTCGATCAGGGCCTGAAGAGAGCAATTTACATCAATTTCGTAATGAGTGTGCTGGGTCTTGTGGCTACTGTGACGTTCATACCTGTAGCTTCGAAGTACGTAATCAAGAAAAACATGTTTGGCTATGACATCAACAAAAGAGGCTCCCCCGCCGGACTTGTGCAAGTGTGAGAATGCTCTACCATTTCTGAAGAAGAAATCGCTACTCCCAAAGCAAGCTTTTCAAACTGTAATTTCCTGGGATCGTGGAAGCCATGTTAAATCAGGGTTGCTCGTGCTTTCGATTTAGCAGTCGGCGATTGCATAATCTTTTCAAATGGTCTACCAATACTAGTGTTTAACTTGATCTGCTCTGACAAGGAATTTGTTGGGAACAGGCCAGAGTCCCTGGGCTTGGTATCAGGCATCGTGTATCTGGTCGTGATAATTCTCTTTCAGCATTTTTACTTCACTCCAGAATCAGCTGTATGTACAACTTTCAGCCTTGCTCTGTTTTCGAATTCTGTACTTAAACTGATCAATGATTCTGTGTCTTACTTCATTATCTGTTCACTATTCATGATAAGATCTTTAGAGGATCGAAAAAATCTAAGGGCTTTTGCTATTGCTTTCTTTATAAGATTATGAAAGTGACGTTTTTTGGAATCAGAGGCCCTGTTGATTGGCTTCATGATGAGGAGGGAGATGCGAGTTGTGTAAGGTTGAGCATTAAGGTGCCCTACATGGGACGAGTATGGATAGCATGTAGGAAAGCTGTGGTAATCGTATGTATTATACTGGCTTCTTGCGTCCAAATCAGGGAAAAGTCTCTCTTATGATCCTTATGCGTTTTAAAAGTTTTGAACATTAAGGTGCCCTACCTGGTCATCGGTCATATGAAGAGTAGTTTTGCAGTGAGTGTTGACCTCTGAACAGAATGTCCAGAATCAAAACAATATAATGTCTGACGTATCATCACTTGACAATGAGATCTCATGAAACTTCTATTGCTCGGGAGGCTAGAGAGGTAATGGGGTGATTGTGAGAATAAAAGTCAAAAGTCTTCTCACTTCCTGCAGACTATGGAAGGTACCTTCATGAAATCCCAAGCAGTGGCGTCAGGTGCTGCAGCGGTAGCACCAAATGCGGCATTGTTGCAGTCATGGGAAGAGCACGATGCAGATGCGGTTGCAGTGCTCATTCAGACCACGAAGGATGAAGGAAATGGCTATGGAGCTTGGCGAAGAAACATGAGAAAGATGAAACGGCATGGCAACACAACTTGATTGATTTATCCATATGATGAAGCCTCATATCTAGGCTGAGATTACGATGTGTATACATTATCAGTGGGATCATCATGAGAATTTCTAGATCCACAACCACCTGATGATCCTCTCCATGAATCTCTCAATCAATCACACCTACCTCTCACCTGTCAATCACACCGACCTGGACCACACACACACACACATTTTTTGGGGGTGAAACACACTCTTTTTTAGTGAAACCCATATGGTGAAACACACACACACACACACACACACACACGTGCACGCGCTCTGAAACCCAACAAACCCACCCCCCTTTGGAGAGAAGGTGAAGATGTTTTGGGAGAACCTTCAATCACCATGGTGATTTGGGCTCAGTTTTGCAATCATGTGACACGAAAGAACACAATGATGCCAACATAAAAAACTGAGAGTCATGACATCCTACATCTGTCTACCCCTCCCCTTCCCCCCTTCCCCCTGTATTGCTCTAGGCAAGGTATATGAAAAGACTGATGGAGCCTTTTATAATAAGAAGGCTAAAAAAACAACATAGTTTATTACAATCATTTTTTGGGGATTGCCCAGGTAGACTACGTTTGACTCACATTATCAATCTAAAATGCCCAATGAATATCTATCTCATCATGAAGAGATAGATTAGAGAATGTAGCAATGAAGGCTTTTTTTTCAGTCGTCGGGGAAGGTTCTTATTCCTCCTCCTCATCTTGTTCTGCTAGAAGATTTGCCTGCTCTTGGATTATTTTCTAGCCCTCTTCTTAAAGCATCTATCCCAGTTTCTTACAGAAACTATACTTGAATGGCTTGCCAATTGTCCTTGCTTTCATTTTAGAGAATAATTTTTTTTTTTGACTCGAGCATGACTCCAGCTTTTTCTGTGATTCGTCGATCTTCATTGATTATATTTGCTACCATCTCATCATATGCCATTCCTCTGGCTACTCTTAGTACTGCAAGTACTTCATTGTATTTTTGCAATATTTTTAATGCTGGAAAGCAGGACTGCCTTTTGATCATCTTCATCAACTTTTGCCTTGAGGGCAGCAAGTTGTTGAAGAGAGAGCCTACAGTGCTTAAATGTTCATTTCGAGTATCATTTTCTTTCGTCTTCAGATTGAACAATTTTTGCTTGAGGAACACCTTGGAGTTATTTATTTTGTTGCTGAAAAGGCTCTCCAGCTTCTCGCATACTTCATGAGCTGTCCTGTCGAAATCCACATAATGGATAAGATTATCAAGCCAATGATTGCTAGTGCTTTGCTATTCCGATTCTCCCAAAAAGGGATTTTTTGGCTTTTCCTCTATGTCTCTGACGATGTCCCTTTTGTCATTGGAAGAAGGCAGATTTTAGTCTGCCATGCGGGAAGTTTCCTCCAAAAAACTCTTCCATGAGCATATTGCTCGTGTGTCTCCATGAATAAACACACTGTTGAGGGTGACATTGATAAGAAAGTAGGCAGAATATAGAGTGCACTGCTTTGCCAGAAGCACTGTAATGTGAAATGGAGTAGACAAGAAGTTTGCCAAAAGAGAATTCAGAAATGTCGATACAGGAGAGACAGGTCAAATGATGAATATAATAGTCGGGTGTACAGGATGCTTTGTCAGCGTTGAAGAGTAGTCAGATGGAAGTGACGACGTGAAAAACACGCGGTCAAGAGGTCGTCAAAGGGTCGGTGCATTCATGCTCATGGATGGTTTCGTATTCAGGTCGGCGGCTGATACAGGGCAAGTTCGAAGAAGAAGATTGCTAGGATAACAGAACAGTGTCTGGCCATCTAATTGACCATAGCACAACCTTGAGAGATGCCAAACGTTCAGCCAAGGTTAGATCCAGACACAGGGATTGTAGCAGTAGCCCATCACCAGCAGGTGGTGCATGTGGCAGCCAGTAGGCTGCCATGTTATCCACCATGGTGTCCAGTTGCGAGCATGGTAGTACACACTGCCCTACGACCATGTCAACAAGCATGGGTGGCAGTATTGTCTCAGGGCCTTTCAGGTCTGCAGCAGGGTTCAGGGCAGAACAGGGCCTTTCATAAGCCCAGATCCCGCCCCAGCCAGGTCGGTTGACCCACATACCAGGTGGAGTCTGTTAGATAACCTTTCAAGCTTTGATAAGCCATACTTTGCATTACTTTGTATTGGTCTTCTTTGATGACATTTTGGTGTACAGGAAGAATGTTTGGAAGTGGCATGGATGTGTCAGGAGGGAGAGTATAACCTTGTAACATGCAACGGTGAATGATCATGCAATGCACAGCAAGAACTTCTTTAAACGTTTGTGAGAGGCGTATGCGTATGCACCATAAGAGATAGAGAGAGTAGGGTTAGAGAGAGAATGTAAACGGCACCAAATTGGGTTCTTGTACCCATTGAGGGCCCCCCTCCCCAAATGGGGAACGATTTGCTTTATATCTTGGAGAACTGCAAAAAATACAACTGACACTCCTTTAGAGAGCTCCAGAGACAATTTTGAGGATGACCCTTCGATAGGGATAGCTGACCCACAAATGCCTGAGAAGCAACCCAAATCTGGACCAAGACCATGCTGCCCACATGGAAGATGTGGACCACTGTGCAAGGCTATTGAAGAGGCTTGTGCTGTCCCCTGGCATGCAGCAGAGCTGCGTGAGTGTGAGAGATGAAGGGAAGACGGAAATCTGAGAGTAATGGAAGGTAAGAGAGAGCTGAGATGTGAACTGAGAGCTGAGTGATAAGAGCTGCGAGTGAGCTCATAAAACTGTAAGTAGAGCTGCTGAAACAGACACCAAACCTTCTTCCATTTGCTGGTCCAAACCCCGGCTGTAGTGCTGGGTGTACTCCTCCCTTAGAGGCTGATCTGCACCTCTAACTCTTGCTGCTGTGCAACGGATCTCTGGAGGTGCACCAGGCTGCA
Organism: Dipteris shenzhenensis; assembly: GCF_047967505.1. Lineage (NCBI taxonomy): Eukaryota > Viridiplantae > Streptophyta > Polypodiopsida > Gleicheniales > Dipteridaceae > Dipteris > Dipteris shenzhenensis. The sequence goes on from NC_141604.1 coordinate 14,005,773, forward strand.
TTGGAGGGCTGGTTGAGCTGCTGGGAAGGCTAGAGCTGCGTGAGGAATGAGGGCTGCAGCCCCCCCTTTATATATGGGGCTGCGGGGTGAGCCAACCAGCCCCAAACTGGCCGACTTTCTAGTCAGTTGGTTTGGGCTGGCTGGTTGGGCCCTTTGCCCCATAAAAGGCAGCCTAGGGAGGGGCATAGGGCAGCCTATAGAGGCAGCCCTTCCCCCAGTCCATTCTCCCTTGATGGGAGCTCATTGGTCCAGCCCTGAGGGGGCCCTTCTGGGCTCCTATCCTAGGCTAAGACCTAGACCTACCTAGAACCCTAAGATGGAAACCCTAACTTACTGTTCTCTAGTGGTGGGTACAAGTAAACAAGGACTGCCTTTCCGACTTGACCTAAGCCTGAGAGATTGATCTATGTAGCTCGTGCCTGACTGTCCGCGGACAAGGGCTCACAATGGGGTCACGGTATATGAAAAAATATCCTATCATAGGAACTATTTGTACTTTGTCGATGAAGCCAGTTGTCACCTTGCACCCAAGTGCAGGGGTGCATGTGACATTCCCTCCTTAACTTGGCGGTAGGGACATGGCCTTCAAGTAGTCCGCCAATATTTGCGGGAACTCCTGGAAGAAACTTTTGTCTAGCCACACCGCCTCATGGGTTCCTCGATCTCGAAACTTCGTGTAGAATTCGCAGATCCGCCGTCTTGACCCATGCTTCCATTTGTGGAGGAGAATCTGCTTTGGCTCAATGACTTCTGCCTCGTCGATCACCTCAGGCTGCTGCTCATCAGAGATATCGCAAAGTGCTGGCCCAATATGTGGCTTCAACCATGCCACGTGAAAGACATTATGCATCGTCTAGCTTTCTGGTAACCTCAGCTTCATAGAGACACCGTTGATCTTCTTAATGATGGGGAATGGTCCGAAACTTGTGAAGGATAATCTAGGGCATCGCTTGCCCACCTGTTTTAGCCTTTGCTGTATAATCCTCAGATAAACCCAATCACCCTCTTTATAATTGACATCTCGTCAGGACTTATTGGCTTGGCGCGTGTATGTTGCTTGAGCTTTGGCGAGGCGGTCTTTAACTGACTCCATGATCTCAGCCATGGATTTTGTAGTTTTGTTGGCTTCGAGGGATGGTGATATCATCTTGGTGAGGAGTGAAGAGAACCTCTTGCTGAAAGCATCTTCAAACGGGGTACGCCCAATACTTGAAGAGTAGGTATCGTTCAATATGTCCTGTACTAATGGAAGGTACTGCTTCCACGTGGACTGCGAAGCATGACAATACGATTTTAGTACATGAAAAGCCAACGCCAACTGGTTGTATACCTCTAATTGCCCGTTGGTTTGCGGATAAAATGTGTTGGACATCCGGAGCTTGGTGCCAAAGTTTTCGAACATAGCCCTCCAAAAGTGTGAGGTGAATTTGGAATCTCAATGGTCTGTGGCAATCCTCCAATCGGGTACCAATACTTGCTAAATAAGCGGGCTATGTCCTCTGCACTGGCTGTCTGCTTGCATGGAATAAGAATACAAAATTTACTAAACTGATCAACAATTGTTAGACATTGAGTATTTTGCGTATCTGTAGATGAAGGAAGGGGTCCCACAAAATCCATTGTGATGTCTCAGAAAGGACCTTCGGGGATTCGTAAGGGCTGAAGCAATGTTGCCATCTTCTGATGGGACACGTTTACCTTTTGGCAGATTTGGCATCTCTGCACATAGCTATATACATCCTTGCGCATTTTAGGCCAGTAAAAATTATCGCTCTAGCTTCTCCAATGTACTGTTGATACCTCGATGGCCACATGTGAGGGCTTCATGGTCATCATGGAGTAGAGCCTGCCGCATGTGTTTGAGCACACAAAGTCTTTTCTTATAGAATAACCGTCCATCTTTGAATTGAATAATGGCTGGGCGCAAGAGTTAAGGCAAATTGATATTGAGTGCCAAACTTTGCGGAGTCCGCATACTGTGTTTTCATAAAGCCAAGGTCCTTCCCTTTAATCTCTAATACAGTGGCCTTTTCAATGGTTTGAATGGAGGCTTTCTTGCTGGGAACGTTGTTGACGAGGTTGTTCTTACCAGGGACATACTGAATCATGCCCCCAAACTGTTGGAACATTTGATTCCATCAGGATTGCCAGTCGTTCACTGGGAGTTGGGCATAGACGTTACTACTTTAAGGCTTGGTGGTCTGTCTTGATTGTGAAGGTCCCTCCATAGAGGAACGGCTTCCGAGTGTTTTAATGCTTGGATAACGTCGAGTAATTCTCTGTCGTAGACTGAGTATTTTTTTTGGTGTAGGATTAAGCTTTTGCTGTATATGCCATGGGTCTTTCTTCTTGTTGTAAGACTGCCCCGATGGCTACATTGCTGGCATCGGTGATAACTAGGAATGGATCATCCAATAATGCAATCTTCATTATTGAAGTTGTTGTGGCCAACTGTTGTAGGTCATGGAAGGCTTGGATAGAATTGATTATCGCACAAAGCTGTAGAGCTTTCTGCACATCCTGTGTATGCTACTCCGCTGTAACTGAGAAGATTAAGATATCATCTAGAAAGGTGAACATGCACACTTCTATATACTCATCGAACACTCGGTCATCATCTTGTTAAATGTTGGTGGTGCATTTTTGAGACCAAAGGGCATGACTGTGAACTCCTAATGAGCTCGCTCTGTCCTGAACGCTGTCTTTGGGATGTCAGTGTCGAAGATGCGGACTTGGTGGTAACGGCTCTTAAGGCCTATCTTGGAAAAATACGTAGCACCGTTGAAGCATTCTAAGATATACTCTATGCAGGACATGGGAAATTTATCGCTGATGGTGATTTCGTTGAGTGCCTTGTAGGCTAACACATAGTCATGCCGACTTATCCTTTTTTTGGACAAATAGAATTGGAGCCACAAAAGGTGACGAGGATGGTTGGATAAACCCAGCACGTAAAAGTTGTGTGAGCTGCTGTGTAAGAAATCCTAGATTTACTATATGTAGAAATGTCTAAGGAACAGAAAGGAGACTAAAATAGAAGAGAACAAGGAATATTTGTATTGCTTGAGTGTCTGTAGCGTATCATCCATACAGTTGGGCCTCTCTTATATAGAGAGTGAAGAGTCACACATGAAAAGGTGTGTACTCCAAAGTGCATGTGCATGAAGAGGTGTGTACCCCTTGTGAAGGGTGTGACCCTTGATGAGAGGGTACATTACAATGGGAGGGTCTCTTCAATAGAATGTCTCTTGTGAAGGGTTGTGCCTCATAGGAAGTGTCCCGTCGAAAGGGCATACCCTTCCACAAGTGTCCATTCATTAAACCATCCATTAGTCTAAGGTATAGAGAAAAGAATACGTCGCAGATTGTGACATCCCCTCCCACTCAAAATAAGACCCTGGTGGAGATAATGAACTGATGTAGAAAATATCACGGTAAATTCTGAAAATACTGCTGTAAAGTGTCAGGATACTGTTGTAAGCCTTCATCAGATTGCCAAGTAGCGTTGGAGTCGTCCAGATCTCGCCAAAGAACAAGGAATTCCGTGATAAGTCGATGTCGAGTCTCTCGCTGTCGATGGTCCAGAATACGCTCAGGAATAAGGAGAACATAATCGTCTTCGATTTCTGGGACATAATCACCTGCAGGAGGAACTGCTTCATCGCCTGGAATGTACGTCTTTAGCCAAGAAATATGAAATGTCAGATGGATTTTACCCCATGATGGTGGTAATTCCAATTTGTAACTTAAAGGTGAATATTTCTTAACGATCTGGAAAGGTCCATAGTATCTTGGTCGCAACTTAGGAATCACAGACTTAACCGTCTTGTAGCAATGTGGGGCTACAAATAATAGCACCATGTCACCAGTTTCAAATTCTAGGTGACGTCTATGTTTGTTAGCGGACTGTTGATACCGCTCTTGCGATTTTCGCATATGATCCCTGACTTGGAATAGAATGTCTTGCATTTCTTGAACCAGTTGATCAGCTAGGGCCACTCGATGTTGAAGTACAAAATTCGTTGGTACAATCGGAGTGTGTCCATAAGCTGCTTGGAATGGAGGCATGCTGATGGCACTATGGAAAGAGTTATTATAAGTGGTAGATACTCTTCCCAAGCTGGTAGGCGTGACTGAATATAATGTCGGAGCATTTCTTCCAGAACTTGGTTGACTCTTTCAGTCTGTCCATCTGATTCTGGGTGGTAGGCTGAACTGAACAGTAGAGTTGTACCCAAAGATTCGAACAGTGAAATCCAAAAGTGACTGTTAAACTTAGGATCTCTGTCGGATACGATATTCTTGGGCAATCCATGGTGTCGGAAGATGTGTTGTATGAAGAGTTTGGCGATGTCCAGAGCCTGTGCACTTCTTTTGCAAGCAACAAATTGTGCCATTTTGGACAATTGATCAACAATTACTATAATCTGAGTGTTACCTTGGGAGGATCGTGGTAGTGTTGTAATGAAATCCATGGAAATACTTTCCCACCTTTCAGCCTGTGCACTTCTTTTGCAAGCAACAAATTGTGCCATTTTGGACAATTGATCAACAATTACCATAATCTGAGTATTACCTTGGGAGGATCGTGGTAGTGTTGTAATGAAATCCATGGAAATACTTTCCCACCTTTCAGTTGGAACTGGAAGAGGCTGAAGAAGTCCTGGTGAAAGTCGTTGGCTTGCTTTCATTTGTTGACAAGATAAGCAAGATGTAACCATTTTGATGACGTTGCTTTTCATTTGGAGGCCAGTAGTATATTGCACTAAGTAACCTATAAGTCTTGTTGATGCCTGGATGGGCAGCATAAGGAATACATGATGCTCTTTTAACAAAAGACGTCGAACATCCTTGTCATGTGGTACACAGATGCGATCTTGATAATATAGAAGGTCGTCCGTATAAGAATAGGATGAGAAAATCTTCTGTTCGAAAGTCGAAGGTTGATCTTTCGAAAGAACTTGTACTGTTGTGCCGAAGTCTTTATCATTGAGATACTTCCCTTTGAATGAATTCGGAACATTCACAGATAATGTAGAGATTACCATAGCTGATGCTAGAGTTAACCTGCTGAGAGCCTCTGCAACTACATTGCATAGTCCCGGAATGTACTCAATGGTCATGTGAAAGTTGGCCAGAAACTCAACCCAGCGTGCTTGTCGAGCGTTCATGACTGGCTGAGTAAAGATATACTTTAGAGAATGATGGTCTGTCTTGACCACCAAGTCGGCTCCCATGAGATAATGTTTCCAAGAGCGATAAGCATGTACAATGGCAAGAAACTCCTTATTATAAACCGGGTATCGGGTTTGGATATCGGAATGTTTATGGCTGTCAAAAGCAATAACTCTGCCTTCTTGCATCAAGAATGCTCTTGTAGCGATGTCAGAAGTGTCGTTCATGACCTCAAATGGAAGGTTTGGGTCAGCAATAGCCATAACTCGTGTGGTAGTGAGTGCTTGCTTGAGTTGTTGGAAACTATACTCTGTTTCGAGAAGCCACTGAAAAACAGTTGTGCTTTTCAATAATTCCGACATAGGAGCTGCGATCTTGGAAAACTGATAGACCTTTGTATGGTAGAAGTTTGCCAATTCGAGAAAAGAGCGGACATCATGAACATTCTTAGGAGTAGGCCAGTTTTGGATTACCTTGACCTTCTTGGGATCCACAGAGATGCCTTGAGCTGAAATAACATGTCCCAAATATTCGAGTTGGGTCTTGAAGAACTCACTCTTCTCAACGTTGATGTAGAGAGAATTTGCGTGGAGAATTTCAAAAACTTGGTGTTGTTTGTGCTCATGTAGGAATCTGCTGAAAACGAGGATGTGATCGAGGTAAACGATGACGAATTTATCGAGGAAAGGGCTGAAGATGTTGTTCATTAGTGTCATGAATGTGGCCGGGGCATTGTTTAACCCAAAAGGCATGACCAAACATTCATAGTGTCCATACTTTGTTCGAAAAGCTGTCTTGTACTCATTGCCTTCTCGTATGCGAATTTGATGATAACCTGAACAAAGATCAATCTTTGAGAATTGTGTTGCGTGTAGAAGTTGATCGAAGAGTTCATCGATGCGAGGCAATGGATACTTGTTTTTGATAGTGAGCTTGTTGAGGGCTCGGTAGTCAATGCAGAGGCGCATTGACTTATTCTTTTTTCCCACAAGTAGTACAGGAGATCTGAAAGGGTTGCGACTGGGCTGAACGTGACCTTTGTCGAGTAGTTCGGTCACCTGTCTTTGGATTTCTTCATTTTGAGTGTAAGAAACCCGATAAGGAGGTTTCGACGGTGGATTACTGCCGGGAATAAGTTCGATTGGGTGATCCACTGGTCGTCGAGGTGGTAACTGCTTTGGCAATTTCTATGGACAAATATCCAGGTAGGGCTGGAAAAAAGGTTGGTTGAGGTACTCAGGAGGATCCTTTGTTGGTGTCTCCTCACTGTTGTAACCAACATAAGTGAAGTCTCTACTTGACGTTTACGAACCCACTTCTTTACTTGTAGGTTTGAGGCAACTGGGGTTGAAGGAGAGTCCCTAGAACCAGTTAGCTCAATAAGCTTTCCCTGGTGGACAAACTGGATAGTATGGCTGCGAAAACTGATTGATGGATCATAGTTGTAGAGCCACTGTTGTCCGAGTATGACATCGTACCGAGAAAGAGGCATGATGTCGAAGTTCAACTTGTCCGTATAATGTTGGATGCGAAAAGACAAGTTTTTGATCCTGGTGTTGCACAAGAAGGTAGTTCCATTTGCGAGTTCAATCTGATAGTCCATGGGACTAGGACTGGTGGTCAACCGAAGTTTTTCGACCATAGAACTAGCTAGGAAGTTATGAGAGCAGCCACTATTGATGAGGACAGTGACCGTTGTTCCACGAATCAATCCTTGGTGGACACAAAGTACTTGAGTGGCCAAGGAAGGTTCGAGGTTGCTGGCAAGGCTCATGTGGATGGTATTTGCCATTCGAACAGCTTTGCCTTTCTTGTCTTGTGCTGGGGTAGCATCTTTTGTTTGGGAAGTGCTAGGTTCCATATTGGAATTTTGCTTTGGTTGCTTGGGACAATCGAACCATCTATGGTCGCCCGTATAGATGTTACAAAGTCCTTTTGTGTTGGAGTTGTTCTTCTTGTTAGTGGCCGCACCTTTATGTTGGTGATGACGGTCATGACTTTGTGAAGAGGAAGAGGCGTGATCCTTGGAGGAGTGCTTCTGTTGGGATCCAGCATACGATTTCTGAGACTTGTGGGTTTCTTGAGACTATCGTTGACCTTGATTACCGGAGTTTTTTGTGAACTTGGGGTTATCTTGAGGGCGAGCACCTTTGGCCATAGTAGAGTTCTGTGTTCTATTAGAACTCTTATAGGATGTGGTCCAAATCACTGGAAGGGCACGTGACACAGAAGACCCACGATGCAAAAGCTCCGAAATGGTCTGGTTGTGCAATCTGAACACGATATTGTGTGATAGATGATGCCTGAGGTGTCCTTGAAGGGACTGGGGCATTACCATGGGTTTCCATGGTTTAAGGAGGGGGCTTTCATTTGCTGTAATTTGATAATGAGCAGCAAATAACAATATGAAAGAGAATCCTTAGAAATAGAATGGAAAGAATCCACCTGGAATAGATTAGATCTGCCAGACTGTGCTGAAAAGCGTGTACCAGCGGTGGGCTTCGGGCTGGAAAAAGTACAGCATCAATTGCGAGTTGAAGGAGGTCCTGATGTCGAGTTGGTAGAAGACAATAGTCAGGCTTCAAATTTCGAAATTAGGGTTTGCTGTAGAGGGAGGCGATTCAGTGACCAAACAGTCCGGTTGTGGGCAGAAATATGTCGCCAACAATAGCACGATCAACCAGTTGGGGCTCGATCTGTTGATAGAGGCGAGTTTTTCTTGTACAAGAGGGGCTGGCTGAAGGGATTTGCTGGACAGCAAGGCCTCTGTTCGCAGGCTGAGATGGCGAGGTGAAGAGATAGAGCAGGCTGTGCAGAGATTGGCATCAGGCTGTCACTCTTCAGAGGCGATGGAACACATCCATGGCTGAGCAAAGGCTGGCGAACAGATTCAGAAGGCTGAGGGCATGATTGGCATGACTATGGAAGGCCGCCAAAGGCTGAGCAAAGCCTGCAAACAGAAATCGGCAAGCTTGACGTGGGCTGGCAAGCAGAAATCGGCAAGGGAGGGGCAGAATTGGCATGATAGACTGTACGGAGCAGCATGCACAACTTTCAAGAAGAGGGCACGACTTACGAGACGCCAAAAGCCGATTTGCGAAGGCTGCAATAACTGCTAGGCCTTGCTTTTCCCAAAAATTAAAGGTTGGGTTACTTGAACGCAAGGGTAATCTTGGGTTGGGCCTTAGGTTTAGGGCTGGTTGCCCTTTTTAGGCCCTCTAGGTACCCTTTTGTAGGGTAGTGCTTGGTGCCAAAGGGTGTGCCTATTCTAAGGGGTGTGACCCTTGGAATAGGTGTACCTTTTCATGAAGGGGTGTAACCCTGTTTTAAAGAGGGGTGTCCCCACACGAAAATATGTGTCCTTTTTTCCACGATGGGGTGTGTCCCTTGGGTAAGGAGTCAAAAACTCTTCATCAAAAGATGTGTCCGATGGTGGAAAAGGTGCGTCCCTTGGTTTTGGGACAGCCCAAGCACATCAAAAGACACGATTTTTGTCGTGTCCATTCACATCAACTCGTGATGTGAGGGAGATGGAGAGGCCACTGATGACTTTAGGTGGGGTTGGTGCTAAAAAATTTTACGCTCATTCTCTCCATCTCTTCCATGCACAACGTGCGTGGATATCCTTCTAGTTGAAAAAGATGTATCAGATAGGCGCTAGAAGGTGAGGGGCATTTCCTACAGGCAGGAGCGAAATTTGCTCTGATACCACTTTAAGAAATCCTAGATTTACTATATTTAGAAATGTGCTGAGGAATAGAAAGGAGATTGAAATAGTAGAGAACAAGGAATATTCGTATTGCGTGTCTGTAGTGTATTATCCATATAGTTGGGCCTCTCTTATATAGAGAGTGAAGAGTCACACATGAAAAGGTGTGTACTCCAAAGTGTATGTGCATGAAGAGGTGTGTACCCCTTGTGAAGGGTGTGACCCTTGATGAAAGGGAGTGTCTCTTCAATAGAATGTCTCTTGTGAAGGGTTGTGCCTCATAGGAAGTGTCCCGTCGAAAGGGCATACCCTTCCACAAGTGTCCATTCATTAAACCATCCATAAGTCTAAGGTATAGTCGAAAGGGCATACCCTTCCACAAGTGTCCATTCATTAAACCATCCATAAGTCTAAGGTATAGAGAAAAGAATACGTCATAGATCGTGACATGCTGTTCTAACTCTGCCTCCATAGTCTTGGATAATCTGTAAGGAAACATATTGGGAGGCGTTGAGTCTAGGGCTGATTCAATCTGATGGTCCTCGGTCTATGAGACAGAAGTTGTGGTGGAAGATCATCTTGGAGCATAATATCTTGGAACTCTTGGATTAGATTGGCCATGGCCGGCCCAAAAGGAGGAAATGGCTGCATTGAATTGAGCTGACAGTGGACATACACCCATACGCATATGGTGCCTTTGTGAACAGCACGAGTTGCTTGGATGTGGGAGATCAGTGGGATTCTAGGAATGCTTCTGTCCCTGTGGATGATGGCTGGCTCAGGTAGTCCTTCTAGAATAGTGATGGAATCTTGTTGCCAATCGGGTACAGGGATATCGGAACCACCAAATACCTAGAATCATGTCGCAACCTAAAAGAGGTGTGAGTATGAAGTCACGTTGGAAAGAGTGTTGGAAAGGTCACCTCCCCATGTGTAAGCCCCCATATGAGGAGGGCATGGGCGTGGTGAACCTAGTGTTTGAGAGAAGGCCACATGGGCAGCACTATGGCTGCCATGGGGGTAGAGATCAGAGAAAGAGAAAAGAAAGACAGGGCTCTGTCAAACGGGCAGCACCTCACATCAAAAGTAGAGAGGAGGGTACCGGGCTGATTTGCAGGAGCATAAGGCGGAGCAGAGGACAGAAGCAGGGACCCAAGAGGAGAGGCGTCTCATGGTGGGATTCTACTGCAGCAGAGGCGCACACGTGCGGGGCAGGATTGGGGCCTGCACAAGGGCCTGTGGATGCTGGAACAGCTGCAGCGAAGGGCAGCCTAGCAGCAGCCCAAAAGGGGGACCAGCCAACCAAGTCGGCTAGGGGGAGGAAAGGAACCGACCAGCCGTCGGCCATTTAAGGCTGCTGGGTTGGTAGGTTTTCCCAGCCCTTTAGAAGCTCTTGGGAATCTACTTCCACGGATAGAGGATAGTGCCTTTGCGAGAAGGAGGGTGACTCAGATTCAGTCAGGTGCGTTCAGAGTTCTAGTCTACGGAAGGTTGACTTTGTTCGACTTTGCTGTGTGGTTTAGCAGCAGAGATGTCGATCTCTTTAGCCTCTTCAGCCCTTGCCCTCCCTTCCTCCTCCCCCAGATTTCTTTCTTTCACCACCCCTAACTTTGGAGAGTCTGGAAAACTGCTTGGGACAAACTACCCGATTTGGAAGGTGAAGATCCGGAGTCATCTAGTGGCTCGAAAGATGTGGAAATTGACAACGAGGGTGGAGGTGAAGCCAGAGGATATGGTGGACAAACAGGGGAAGATACTCATGCCAGTAGACTGAGAGGAGCTTGAAGCTAGGGAAGACAGAGATACCCATGCCCTAGCATTGATCATAGGGACTACGGCGGATTCTGTGCTTCCTCACATCTAGATGGCCGAGACGTCAGTAGAGGCGTGGGTAATTTAGAGGATTTGTATGAGACAAACAACACATCCTGGATCTTGCTTCTTCAGCATTAGCTCTACAACCTGGATATGGATGAGGGAGATTCGGTACATGACCACTTGATGAAGGTCAAGGTGGTGAGGGATCAACTAGCATCAGTTGGTCAGAAAGTGGACTCGTGCCATTTGGCCTTGATGGCACTGAGGAGGCTACCTGGTAGTTTCAAAAGCTTTGTAACGATTGTGACAGCAGGACAGAGGACCAAACCTTTGACTTTTGAGGAGTTAGGTCCATTACTGCTACAGGAAGAAGCTAGGAAGAAGCTCTACAACAACGACAAAGATGACAAGGCGCTGCTGGCGAAGGTTTACGTTGGCAAAGGAAAGGGCAAGCCTAACGGTGGCAAGTCCAAGAAGGATGACTCTGATGACGAGGACACTTCCCAAGAGGAAGCAGAAGAAGTGCTTCTATTGTGACATGCCAGGTCATTTTGCAAAGGATTGCAAAAAGAAGAATGCTGATCAGAAAAACCAGAGGAAGGAGTCCGACTCAGATTCAGAGGGTGACACAGAAGCTAAAGCTAATGTGATAAACGAAGAGTTGTTCTTGGTGACATCTCCGTGTGATACTGAGGTCAGATATGTTGACCTAGAAACCACAGTGATGATGTCTGACATTGAGATGTGGGTCGACGAGGAGTCAGAGACCTTTATGAAGGTGAAGGACAGCATGGAGTGCTTGATATCTTCCAGGTGCGTGGCTGTTGATACTGACACAAGGGTGGATTCCATGGAGTGCCGTGGGGTTTCATGTTCAAATGGATGCTATACTTCAGAAGGGGACAATACATGATTACACATGCTATTGGTATGTGCCTCGATGAGGTGCATGGTTTTCTTTCAGAGCAAGCACACATGCAATACGACGATTTGGTATGTACTGGATGTTCTTCATTTGAGCCTTTATAGCATGCTGTGGAGAGACTCTGCTCTTCATTTGTCTCATGTAATGCGAGATTGGAAGGAATTGGCCTTCTTCGAAGGCAGAAGGGGAAGTGTGGGTGCTTCTTCAAATCTCGGACACAGATTGCTGGAAGGTGATGGACAAGGTGTATTGAAGCCAGAAGAGTACCTGCTTGAGTGCTCAGTGAGAGTTCGTGGTCCAGGTTATTTGGAAATATTCCTTTGTTGCGGACCTTGCCAAAGGAAGGACGGGCCGAAACAGACCCTTAGAGTACGGTGCCTGGAAGACTCCAGGTTGTTTACTCATTATGAGGGGGACAATTGGAAGATTGTGATGGCTGGATTGCTCGAGTTCGAAGGCGGGAATGTGGCTGAAGGTGTTGGTGCCAGGAGGTGCTAACAGAGATGGACTTGTGTACCAGGATGGTGTGCGGAAGCGGAACCAGACCTGGTGGAGCTGGAGCCACTGGATGAAAAGCCAGGAAAAGATTTCGACATCGAAGTGTTTCAGAGGACTACGACTTGGGAGGCACTGCAGCATCGTCATCGACATGTTGGCATCAGGCCGAGATGTGTCGGTGAGAGGGGGTGTTGGAAAGGTCACCTCCCCATCTGTAAGCCCCCATATGAGGAGAGCATTGGGGGGGTGAACCTAGTGTCTGAGAGAAGGCCACATGGGCATCACTTTGGCTGCCATGGGGGCAGAGATCAGAGAAAGAGAAAAGAAAGAAAGGGGGCTGGCAAACGGGCAGCACCTCACATCAAAAGAAGAGAGGAGGGTACCTGGCTGATCTGTAGGAGCATAAGGTGGAGCAGAGGACAGCAGCAGGGACCCAAGAGGAGAGGCGTCTCATGGCGGGATGCTGCAGCAGCAGAGGCGCACACGTGCGGGGCAGGATTGGGGCCTGCACAAGGGCCTGTGGATGCTGGAACAGCTGCAGCAAAGGGCAGCCTAGCAGCAGCCCAAAAGGGCCTGGCTCAGGCCCTTTTATAGGGCTGGTTGGACCAGCCAACCAAGTTGGCCAGGGGGAGGAAGAGAACCGACCAGCAGTCGGCCATTAAAGGCTGCTGGGTCGGTGGTTTTCCCAGCCTTTGGGGGCCTATAAAAGGAGGGCCTCCAAGCCCTCATTCATCATTCTCTGGAGCAGCCTTCACACAAGCAGCAGGAGCAGTCTTCTACCCATCTTGGAGCCTATACTTTGGAGGACCAAGAGACCTAGAGAAGCTGCAGACGGAGCTTGAAGGGTTGCCCACCTAGGCTGATCTATAGGCAGCAAGGTGGAGAGTATCATCCTGGACAGAAAGTCTACCGATGCTCGAGGTGGAGCACGCGGACTCGAGTCTAGAGATAACCGGCAGATAGGAGAAGGACCTTGTGGTAAGATTAGAGGACCACACCATTGGTGGGACTCTGGATCTCTCTCTTTTATATTGTGTCCTTAGCTTTGGATGGAAATATATTATTTTGGTGTCTTCTATATCTGGCTGGTTCATTGTCTATTGATGAGTCTGCACATCTATCCTATGCACATAAGTTTAAGAAGTTTGTGATTCCACACCCCATACCACACTGTGTGAGCTCCTGGGCTATTCTATTAGTCTTTCGCTGTGCGTACCCTTTGTTGGTCGATTTCTAACAAAGAGGTCTTTCGAACTGAGAAAGAAAAATTTTCGGCCTTGTGTGTGATGAGTGCATAGCTCAGGTGTGAACCCGTCCATTGCAAGCTCATGAGGCACTAAAGTGTACCCTATCTTTTTGGCGAGCTGGGGGAAGATATCGTCTTCTGAACTCCCCGTGCCAAATAAGATAACAAATCATTCTCCTTTAGCCGTACCATAGGCTTTGATGAGGGCTTTATTTTGCTCGTCGAGCATGCCCTTTATTTTGCTCGTCGAGCATGCCCTCCTTCTTACCTTCAAAGATCACTGAGGGTACGGTGTTCAAAGTAGGTAGAATTGCGTTTGTAGTTGTGGTAGGTGGAGCGGGGAGTGCCAAAGCAGTGGGGACGATAGAAGTTGGCGCTTTCGCAGCCTTTTTGGCCAACCATTTTGGGCAATCCTTCTTTCCATGCCCAGCAATGTGGTGGCAATGGAAACAACGGTGCTCCGCGTGGTATTGCTTCTGTTCGTCGGGATGTTCGCATCCTCCCGTAATGGCCGCCTTAGCTTTTTCATCTGTAGTCATCTTGGGCTTAGGCTCCTTTTTCTGACCAATTGATTGCTGGTTGTCCTTTTGAAAGCTATTGTCCTTTGTCTGAGGGCCTTTACTCGTTGGGTTTGTGGACTACTGCAGGGCTTTGGCTCCTGGTTGGACCTGCTTAGGTTTTTCCTCGTTCAACATCATTTCTTGTTTCTGAGCCAAGGTATGCACACACTCGTAAGTGAGCGGGTCGAAATTACGGACAGGGAATCGAATGTTAGAGTCCAACTCCCTTATGAATTGCTTGAGCTTGTTGTCTCTCGAACACGCCTAGGGTAATCACCTAATTACTATAGGTTAATACGTGTAGACCATTCTGGGCTAGGCAAGAGATCTCCTCTTCCAAATTCAGCAAGTACTCAGGTGGCAGAAACCAAGCTTTGAGGTCAATTACAAACGTATCCGACTTAAAACTAGTGACGTAAGTGTTGGGATTCGTATAGGATTCAGACCAATGCTGCCATCAAGGCACCGCTTCACCGGTCAGATGAGGGGCGGCTAGGTGGACTTTGTCTTGTTTGTCTTGAATACGAGCTAATGGAAAATGAGCTACAAATTTATGAATAAATTGTAAAATGGCTGAGTGGTCGCACTGACAATCGTATTTTGTGAAATTTGGAGTGGACCGTGTTAGTGGAGTAGCCTTTGGTGTGCACCTCAGGAGGAAGCAGTGCTCATGCTAGCCTGCATAGTAGCCAACATCTGTTTTTTTGGAGCAACATAGCTTCCTAGTTGAGTCGGTGCTGCTTCTCGGATTGGGCCATCTCGTCAGGCCGAAGTGCCACCTCTTGTTTGCGCTCCTCGCGCATCAGCAAGAGCAGTCCTTCAAATTCTTCTGGTTTGTCCTCTGTATTTTTTTCTTCTTCGAGCTGTTTATGCATTTCCTCCACCTGCCTGTCTTTTGTGCCCAACTGCCATGAAGTTTCTCCAAGCTGGGCCAGGAGGAGTCTATTTCGTTCCATGAGCTTCTCTTACATTGCTTGAGTGCTTGGTGTAAGCGTACTTTCTTTATCTTCCTGGTAGTCGAAGCTGTGCTCTTCTTCTCTCTACTGCTCCATGATGTTGGCCTGTGTGTCCTTTCCGGATCTCAACAAGACCATGCACTTGCGGTAGTCAAGTTGGATTACTGACCGAAGCTCTGATACCAATGTAACATGCAATGGTGAATGATCGTTTAATTTGCAGCAAGACCTTCTTTAAACCTTTTTGCAAGGCATAGGATTAGGGAGAGAATGTAGATTGGGTCCCTGTACCCACCAAGGACCCTTCTCCCCAAATGGGGAAGAATTTGCTTTATATCTTGGAGAACTGCAAAAGAATACAAGTGACACTCCTTTAGAGAGCTCGAGAGACAACTCTGAGGATGACCCTTTGATACGGAGAGCTGACCCACAAATGCCTGAGAAGCAACTCAAATCTGGACCAAGACCATGCTGCCCACACGGAAGATGTGGACCACTATGCAAGGCTATTGAAGAGGCTTGTGCTGTCCCCGGGCATGCAGCGGAGCTGCGTAAGTGTAAGAGATGAAGGGAAGACGGAAATCTGAGAGTAATGGAAGCTAAGAGGGAGCTGAGATGTAAATTGAGAGCTGAGTGATAATAGCTGTGAGTGAGCTGAGAAAAGTGTAAAAGAAACTGGCTGCTGAAGTAGACACCAAACCTTCTTCCGTTTGCTTGTCCAAATCCCGGCTGTAGTGCTGCGTGTACTCTTCCCTCAGAGGCTGATCTGCACTGCTAACTCTTGCTGCTGTGCAGGGGATCTCTGGAGGTGCACCGGGCTGCACTGGGAGGCTGGTGCTGATTGAGGAATGAGGGCTGCAGCCCCCCCTGTATAAAGGGGGCTGTGGGGTGAGCCAACCAGCCCCAAACTGGCCGACTTTCTAGTTGGTTGGTTTGGGCTGGCTGGTTGGGCCCTTTGCCCCATAAAAGGAAGCCTAGGGAGGGGCACATGGCCCTATAAAGGCAGCCCTTCCCCCAGCCCATTCTCCCTTTATGGGAGCTCATTGGTCCAGCCTTGAGGGGGCCCTTCTGGGCTCCTATCCTAGGCTGAGACCTAGACCTACCTAGAACCCTAAGACGGAAACACTAACCTACTGTTCTCCAGTGGGTACTAGTGAACAAGGACTGACTTTCTGACTTGACCTAAGGCTGAGAGAGTGACCTACGTAGCTCGTGCTTGACTGTCCCTGGACAAGGGCTCAATATGGGGTCACGGCATAGGAATCCTGCAGCTCTACATAATGGTACAGACCAGGTGATATCAGCTCCGGAAACTAGTTTTTCTAAACGTTTGCATTTGCAGGTGAGGTGGAAGGGCGGCTGGTGGTATCACCAAAGAGCCTCCTCACTGAAAATAGCCACAATCATTGACAAACATTACCATTCTCTCTATCAACATGTCCGAGAGCATCGCAAATGCAAGCCTTACAGATCCCATGCATGTAGACAACTGCTCTACTAACCCCTGAAACCAATAGCATCATCCCTCTGGAGATGCCATGACCTTGAAAGTTATTGTCCTTGACATAATCGTTTGTGAAATTTGACCTAGGATAGATTCCTTTCCTGCATAACATCGAATTGTTTTTGATAGAGGAGATACATCGAATTATAATAATTACTTTTAATCTGAAATTTAGATAGAGGCGCCATTTCTTCGATGCATGTTTGTGGCTAGCAGTTCCTTATCATGCATGACAAATGAAATCTCATAGTCCACATCTACAAGCATTACCATCACTATAAAAGGTACAGTAAAACCTGCCTATACTAATAAAGGAGCTGTAATAACAGCTGTTTTCATCTTTTCAAAGCTAGACTCTGCCAATACAATTCTCGTTTCTAAACAAGCTGATAAGTGCTGCTGCAATCTTTCAATAATAATAGCTGGCATGTATGTAATAAAATGGACAATTCAAGCTGGTCTATATTTCAAGGTACTCTCCATTCTTTAACTGCTTCAATTTTCTTTGAACCACTTTAAGGCCACTTTGGGTATGAAAGACTAAGGCCACTTTGGGTATGAAAGACTAAGGCCACTTTGGTGATAGTATGAAAGACAATCACATTTTGCCCAGTTTATCAAAAGGTTTGTCACATGCACCCTTGTACTTAGGTGCAAGGTGACAAAACTTGCTTACCTTGCAGCAAACTTGCTTCATCCACAAAGTCCAAATAGTTCCTATGATAGAATAACTTTCAATGACACTTTACGATGCTTGTTTGAAGGCTTGATTTTTGTTTAGGATCAAGCCCTGTTAATTATTTTGGTTCAAACTTGGCAAGTCTCTGAAAATATTTTTTCCTTTACAATGCAGTGGCTTGTGGAGTATAATGCAGCCCTTGCATCCATATGTTTCATGATTTTCCTGGGTTTCATGGATGACGTACTTGATATTCCATGGCGAGTGTATGTTTTCTGACTATATTCAGTTACTGCATTTATTAGCATGCAGAATTTTCACTTCACTTGCTTCTATACAATAGTTTAATAACAGCCATTGTAGTAAAGCTACCTCCCCGAGTTATATCTTAAAATCCTTTCAGCTAGTCCATTGGAATAATGCTCTTCATTAAGCATCTTTGTCAACTTCAGCTCCAAACTTTCCCTTTGTGATTTCATGTCCAGAAAATTATTGCTACCCTCATTTGCTGCACTTCCCTTGTTGATGGCTTATGCTGGTGGTACAACAATTGTTATTCCAAAGCCACTTCAGGGCTATCTGGGGCTGGAAGTCGTTAATCTAGGTGAAGTTGAGATGGGGATCACCTTGTCAAGTTTTTAAGACGCTGTATTTCTATTAGGAGTAATATCTGGAAGAATGGACTACCTACAAAATTATATTCGACAGTTCCTAGGGTTTTCTTAATGTTAATGGGTTGGTTCCTTACTCCAATCTAAACCGTTTATGTTTCTGAGCAGGATGGATATACAAACTTTACATGGGTGTCTTGGCTGTATTTTGTACAAATTCTGTGAACATACTTGCTGGAATAAATGGCTTAGAGGTTGGTCAGACAATTGTTATTTGTTGCGCGGTATGTAATTCTCTGCTTTTTGAATCCCCTATTCTTGCACAAACACAGACATGCATGTACATACTGGTTTTTCTCTTATTAGTAAAATTCAAGGCTTTCAAACGAGTGCTGTCTGTCTGCTTGCATATGGAAAACAGCGGGATTAAATGATTGCAAATATGACTTCATTTATGATGTTGGCTGTAATATGATAATATGAGGATCACAGTTTCCAAAAACCAAGAAAAATGACGACAGCTGAATCAAAAGCTGATCATACAAAAGGCAATTGTAAGATGGCAAGTCACCTGGACACATGGCTTTTAGAACTGTGAATCAGGTCTAAAGGATGAAAGAGGGAGATGCCAATAAAACTCCAATTGCTAAAGCTTCTATTCAGGATGCCCTAAAAAATACATTTCAATAAAACAGCCCTACACCGCCAAGACTATACGAGAGAGCCTTTAGGACTCTTCATACCACTTCTTTGAAGAAGTCTAGTCATCCTCATTATTTACATCTATATATTCACACCCATACACACAACTATGCATTTACAATCTCCCCGTCAAGCTCAGCATGAGCTTGTACATCACATAGACCCAAAGCATCTCTAAGAAGACAACTTATCTTTACCCAAAGACTTGGTAAAGATATCTGCACTTGGGCCTCTGTTTTGACATATCTCATGTCAATTTCTCCACTTATCACTTTCTCCTTGATGTAGTGATAGTGGACCTCTATGTGTTTTGTCCTTGCATGATAAATGGGATTCCTGGAGTGCTTATGTCGTCACAATTTGTCACTATTGGACCATCAATGCATACACCCAACTCATGAAGAAGCAATCTCAGCCAAGTTTCTTTACATGTTGCTATGGCAGCCCCTCCTCAGCTACTGTACTTGACAATGCAGCTATGGGTTACTTTTTGCTGCTCCAACTAATCAGACCACTTCCAAGAGAGAATGCATATCCATAGTTGACCTCCAAGATCCTTCATGTCAAATTCACTTGACAATCTCTTCTTAGTTGGTGTAATTTCTGCATCAAGACTCCTCATGATGGTCAAATCATCCACACATATGATCACAATCACTATTTTGGCACCCTCTTGCTTCACATATAGTGAGCTATCAGTTCTTATTCTCTCTTACCAAGCTCTTGGAGCTTGCTTCAGCTCATACAAGACTTTCTTTAACTTGCACACATGCATAGGATATTTGGGATGTATATACCTCTTGAGCTGATGCATATAAACTTCCTCATGGAGTGAACCATTCAAAAATGCATTTTTGACATCCATTTGATGTAGCTTCAATCAATGTAAACCCTCCCATGGAAATATTGCAAGCTCTTCGAACAGTGCTCATGCTTGACAAAGCAATCACAGTTTGTATTGTGGGCATCTTTGCCACTGGGATGAATGTTTCATTATAGTTCAAACCATATGTTTGGGCATACGCTTTTGCCACTAGCCTTGCCTTGTATCTCTCCATACTTCCATGCACTTTGCATTTCACCTTATAAACCCATTTGCAGCCTATAGCTTTCTTTCCTTTTGGGAGTTTGACAAGTGTCCAAGTGTTAATTTTATCCAAAGAATTCATTTCTTGGATCCATGGCATCCCTCCAATCTGAATTTTTTCCAGCCTCTTTAAACTTGAAGGCTCAACATGTTGCAATTTGCTAACCATGTATGCATAGTGCATCCTCATATCTCCATTGCAAGTCAATCTATCCACGGGGTGTCTTACTCTTTCCGATCTTCTTAAGGGATGTGTACTTGCCATTTGCTTTCTTGGATGTGGTGGCACATACTTTGAGACATGCTTTGTCTCTTGAGCTTTAACAAGCCGTAAATTACTCCCTTCATCACCACTTGCGTCCTCAACACTCTCTTCAACTTCAACTTTTTACTTCCCTTTATCCTATGAAAGAGATTGCCGCAAGAAGCAGTATGACCAAGGCGGTCAATCGAGCAGTAATCGAGGAAATTTTTGAGGCAGAGGAAATCATCGTGGTGGACATTCTAGTCACAATCATTTTGCAAATGAACATGGGAATATGTTTCTTGCAAGCGAGGAAATGCAGCAGACTGATACAGAGTATCTAGACTCTGATTTCAATCCCAAAGAGGATTACAGCTATCAAGTCGACCAAGTGGATTTCCCTTCCCCTCCGGAGTGCCAACAGAAACTCTATAACCAGCCTTTGATCACAAAGGGCAGTGTAACTGTCTCTACTATCTCACAAAACTGAAAATACAGCCAACTTGAAAGATTGCCTTTGTCCACAAACAAAACTCAGAGCATAAAACTTCACTGCATAGCATCATGGAACCATTTAAGACAAGGGAGGCTAGAATGCTCCTACTCAGAAGCATAAAGAGTGACACCTGTTGGTCCCAACACTTGGCGCCCCTTGCGGTATTTATTTAAGTACTGGTTAGCTCAAAATACAAAGGGACTCCCTTCAAGAGCTCGCCCACAGGTGCAACCTAGTACAATGCCAACCCGTGGCTGTGCTAGTGACCAACTCCCAGTGCTATTCATTTGGTTCCTCTCAGAATTCATGCATAACACAAGTAGACCAATCTGACAGCATGCCAAGCAATGCATTCACACATATCCACGCCATTACTGAGCCCAAGGCTAGCCACTGCACCCCCAGGAAGAGAGTATCACATCCAGTGCCCCAATCCTCTCCCGGGCCAACGGCACGGTCCTAGCAGGAACTCAGTAGGAATGGCAGTAGCAAAGAGTAGAAAGAGAAGATGAGAATTCAGCCAACAGAAAGAGCTTGTTTCAGCCGGAAACAGCTCCAGAAGTAGGTTGAATAGCGGACAGCAAACTCTGGTAGGAGGGAGCTGCCTATGAGTGTCTTCCAGCACCAGAAAAGATAAGAAAAGAGAGCATCCAGCAAGCTGTAGCAAATCCTCAATGAATGCGTCCACCAGAATGGAGTTTTCAGCCCACCAACAACTCTGTTTTCAATGCGCCTTGCACCAGGCAGGAGCAGGAAGAGAGGCGTCCAAGAATATGACTTCAGAATTCAGAAAGGAAGACTTTTGTCGCGAAGAAAGTCGAGAAAAGCTTCAAAAGTGGCCGAGAATGAAGGCGTCCAGGTCTAGGAAGCATGCCCGTAGCAGAGAGCACCAAGGGGAGAACTGTCGCAAAGAAAGCTTGAAAATCCACTTCAGCCAGCAAGAGGAGAGCTGCAGAAATCCGCCATGTTGAGAGAATGAAGCTGCCCTGGTAGGGGAGAAGTTTCAAATCAGCAAGGAAGGGCTCCAAGGCCTTCGAGGGACTTCGAGGGGTGACACCTAGGTGCCACAAGGCAAGCAGAGAAGCCACATGCAAACACATGTACAAAATGAGGCGTGGGATTTTAATGCCCCTTAGGGGTCAGATGGCACACCATAATCCTAATGCTTGGGAACAATGACCCTAGTTTGTAGGATCTCCAGGGGGTCAGTTTTTAAAGAATGACCCCACTGAACCAAACCAATGACCTTAGAAAATGAAACCACTCTAATAGCACCAGGAGTTGCACTTATTGCACATGAAATCATAGGTACCTTTTGGGCATTAACTAAGGCCCCTAGCCTGGTACCCTAGGCTAAATTCAATGACTGTTAGTTTAGACACTTCACCATCACCACCACGTCCCTGTGACAAACTCAGTATGAAGACTTTGTATAAATGGATGCTCAAGTATGTGTGGGTGTGTGGATTTGTATGTGTGAGTATATTTTTATACTATGGTCTATACGCACTGTTGGGCGTTGATGACGTCAGTGGGGATGTCATAGTAGCTAGTCCCTGCTATGCGTGATGGAGTTTATGGTTTTTAATCTTATGAGTGACTATCGTGAGATTGAAACTGCACTATGTTGTGTTTTTAGAGGATGTGTTTGGGAATGTTCCTGGATTCATCTAGGCATATATTTCCTTTGCCTCAAATATGCCCAAGGCTGGGAGACTTTATGATCTCTTTCCATTTGGATGTAGAGTTACAGTTGAAGGGTGACCAATATAGTTGAAGGGTGACCAATATAGTTGAAGGGTGACCAATATTCTGGCCATCCAACCAGATAGCTTGAAAGTTTGGGATTGTGGCCTTGACTTTGATGAATTGGGCGTACAGGGTAGATGCGTTCCTGTAGATCAGATCTTAGCATCTACGATACATGACTAGGGAGGGCTCATTTGAGGGTGATTTGTGTGGATGGGGCTACGAGATGGTGACCTTCGGATAGGGATCTTGAGTGTTTATGCTCCAGCTTGTACGTACCAGAGGTCCCTCTTCAGCTCACAAAGTGCTTGCTACACGTGGACTCTTGGATTGTAGAGGCGACCAACCTAGAGTTTGCGGAAGAAAAGCTTTGAGGGGCATCTTTTTTGTGTGTGTGTGTGTGAGTGAGAGAGAGAGAGAGAGAGAGAGAGAGAGAGAGAGAGAGAGAGATTCCTTCTTCCTTTCTTCTTTATTTCTTGTTATCGTTCTCTTTCCCTTTTGTTTATTTGACGTATTTTAGTAAGCACTGGGTTTGCCCAAGAGATTCCACGGGTCTTTAGAAACCCAGTAGAGCTGCTTATCATGACGACATAAGGATTGCTTTGCTTGCCAGATATGTCTACCTGTTGTTTGTTTTGTGTGATTTTGTTTGCTCATTTTCCTCTCTTTCATTTTCTCTTTTATGTTCATTGCAGAATTTGGTATATATATTCATTTGGAAGATATAGAATTTTCTAAAAATCGAGCTCTACTTCATTTGCAGGTGCTTATTCATAATTTAATGCAGATAGGATCAGCAGGACCTGATCGTCACCAAGCGCATGCTTTCTCAATCTACCTTATGCAGCCTATGGTTGGAGTGTCACTTGGTTTGCTTGCTTACAATTGGTGTGAATCTGATATCTTTCTTCAAGGCTATGAGCAGTTTATGGCTGTACAGTTGTGAAACTAACCTTCTTATTTCCTCTCCTGCATCACATACAGGTACCCATCATCAGTTTTTGTGGGAGATACATATACATATTTTGCTGGCATGACATTGGCTGTTGTTGGCATCCTTGGACATTTCAGGTCTGTATTTAACTTGTATGATTTCCCATTTTTTGAATGAGCTTTTGCTTTTGAGGCAATGTTTTATTTATATTTTCAGGCAATATTTGTGACCAATAATCCAGTCTGGGTTGCTGTCGCAGTGAAACGCTACTGATCTTCTTGCTTCCTCAGATGTTGAACTTCCTATACTCTTTACCGCAGGTGACTGCTCTCTTGAACGATTCTTTAATGAGATCTCATGTCTCCTTTCGTATGCACATTGTGTTAACAGATTTCACACTGCTAACATGTGGGTTAAATGTGTAAACAGCTGTTCAAGCTAGTACCATGCCCAAGACATCGGTTACCTATGTATGAGCATTCTGTGGATCTTTTATCTGATCAGTAATCTCTGTAGAGTTGATTACGTAGAGTAGTGATTGTATTCTCTCTTTTCTGTGTCTTTGTTTTGCTTTGCTTTTCTGGGAGCAAGGGTGTGGATGCACAAAATTTTGTCTTAGTATACTGAGTTAAGATCTATGTTTGAAACCCAGAAGTGGCAAATGGAGCTAGGTACATGTCCTCCTTAGTGAGCATGTCGCTCATAAGAAGGCAACAGTATTTTGGGTGGTGGTGTTAAAAAATTCAGTTTGTTTATTCGAAGGGAGGGAAGGAACTCTTTTGAGGGCTTGAAATGACCACTGCAGGGAATAGCAGGGAATAGGACTGTATTTTTTTCTCAAGTTCAAAGTAGTGAGCTTGATAAATACCTTTATTAGAGGTATTACAGCTTAAAGTGTACTGATCAATTTTTTGTCCAAGGATGATAACTGATACACCTACCTCTTCTTATTTGCAACAGTTATGATGCTCAAACTGGTCTTCTCACTGGCAGCAATGACATGAACTTGGTGAACTTGTTCCTCAGACTCTTTGGCCCGTGCTCTGAACTGCAACTCTTTATGAGATTGATGCTTTTTCAGGTGAGGATGGTGATCTATCTATGAAGTTTGTCACTGGGGGATTCTGTCTCCTTGACTTTTTCTACAGTTTATTATCTTTGAACTAGGTCGGTGGTCCAGTGCATCTAAATGAAGCTGCTGGCGTATTTTGTGGCAGGCACTCAGCTGTGCAATGTGCTTTGGCTTGAGGTATATCATAGCAGGTTGGTATAAGTAATATGACTCAAATGAGGTGCTCTATGAGTTGTACTATTTCAGGTTGCTGCAGTTTTCAATGCTTCCACTTAATTTTGTCGGACTTCTTTGAAAGTAATATGCGAGTGCTTGAGCGGGACTTTAGGCAGGTTGTTGGAATATAATACAACCTATCAGCTGCTTATTCCTCCTATGAAGATCTTATCATGAGGGGAGACAGGCTTTGCATTAGAATCAAAGCGATACCTTAGTTTGATGTACACCCATTATGCAAAAGAGGGTGATGAATGAAGGTATCTTCCTAAATTGGCTTAGTGCCACCTTGTAGACAGAATTTCCCACAATTTTCTAAAACTTTTTACGCTCAACATCTATGGGATGAAAAAGGGAGTCTCCATTATTTCTAGGTATTACAAATTCTGAGAGATCTTCTTTCTTGTGGCTGACTTTGGAGTTAGCGCAACTTATGTAATGAGTTGAAATGCTGTTGACACTGAAAACTTTTCTTTGTTGATTTTGATTCGATGACACATGCTTATGTCATTTTACCTGCAGTTAGTTTATGCATGGACAGGGTTGTCTTTGTAGGATAGTGTAATGGTAGGGTATGAAAATTTAAATTTCATTATATGAAAGCAGTGTTATTAATCATGTATCAGGAGCTCATTAATGATTTAAGGTACTAATTAAATCTATGAGACAACTATGTATGGCGCGTGAAACGCCAAAGAGAGAGCATTAGTGGTTCTCCCTATCTCTGAGCACAAAGAAGTCGAATGACAAATTTAGTGCTGGACGTATGACGTATGGTGTGGGCAGGTATAATGGAGATGAGGTTGTTTGGGATGCTATTAAAGTTAGGCATCTCCTGTCTGTACTATAGGGAGTGAGGACTTCTTTGTGGGTGTGCACCCCCAAGATACTGGTAGTATTCTCCAGGAAAATGTTTAGTCAGATGGGGGCAGTGCTAGGGCATAAGCCTGGCCAAATAGGCGGTTAGTAGCTGAGTTAAGGGATGAGTCTAGGCCTGGTAAAGGCTCAGCTAGGGCCAGGAACAGCAGCCAGATTTGGGCCAGAACTGCCCTGACCAGGGTCGGGTCAAACTGACCTGACTGGGGTTAGATTAACCCATCCTGACCAGGTCGGGTTTGCAGACCAACCAGCCCAGGCACAGTCGGGTGAGGTTGGCCAGCAGTCTGCAGCCTGGGCCATTGTGCCATTGTATTGTACCATTCACAGGTGCAAGTCCAGCTTGTGTTTGGAGTGTTCCAGGGTGCAGTTCTTTCTTGGAGTGTCATCTTCCAGTTTTGGTTTTACTCAGCAGCAAAGAGCAGAGGTTTTTTCCCGCATTTGTGCCTTGCAGTGCAGTTTGTTGTGAGCATTCCCACCCTAAGGAGAACCTTGGATATATTGACCTCTTGAGCCCTCTAGAGTCATCCCCCCCCGGAGACTCTGGAGCATTACACGGGGCTATGGGGTAGGAACTAGGGACCCTGCACCTGGCGTGATTTTTGGTGACACGCGGCATCCGTTGCGCATCCTACATGGTATGAGAGTTGGTGTTTCCAGAGCAGTCTATTGTGTACGTGACACGTGGCAGGCGGCAGTTGTTTCAGGATCTGTGTGTTGCAAAGATGTCGCGATCTGCAGCGGGCTTTTAAGTGCGATTGTCATGATCTGCGGCACGGTTTTAGTACGACTTTTGGATGGCGCTGCATCAGCGGCACCCAGGTGTTGGCGTTTGGTAGGCGTGGACTTTGTGGGGCAGATTTTGTTTGCCGACCCCTGTGAGGTTTGTCCCGCGTGACCTTGGTTGTTGTGCTGGCCTTTGATTTTGTTAGTGTCTTGAATTTGGTGCTTCAAGGTTCATCCAAAGGGGGATGTTGGAGGTGGTGGCCTACAACCCTCTCTAATCCACAAAATGGTGTAATGGTGTAATGGAAATTGGGGGAGGCCGCGCTGCTGACATGTGTATAGAGGGGTTTTGCATCCCATAAGCATTCCTACCCTAAGGAGGACCTTGGATATACTGACATATCGAGCCCTCTAGATTCATCCCCTCTTGGGCCTTTTTGGGAGACTGTGGAACATTACATGTGGCTGTGGGGTGAGACTTGGGAACCTCACACCCGGCGCGATTTCCAGTGAATCCCGGCATCTGCTGCTCGTCCTTCAAGGCAAGCCTCTGAAGGAGGCATGCTGCTGGCATGGACAGGTTGGGAGGAGGAGATTGTTGGAAGGGTCACCTCCCCATCTGTAAGCCCCCATATGAGGAGAGTATGGGGGGGGTGAACCTAGTGTCTAAGAGAAAGCCACATGGGCAGCATCATGGCTGCCATGAGGGCAGGGATCAGACAAGAAAAGAGAGAGGGAGGGGGCTGCCACATGGGCAGCACCTCACAGCCAAGAGAAGAAAAGGTGCTGCCACATGGGCAGCACAGCAGCCTTCTGGCAGAGGGCTGACAGAGGCGCAGCATGTACAGGCTGGAACAGGCCTGCAAAAGAGACGCACATGTGGCAGCATGAGCAGGCTGGAGGCGCCTGCGTGGCGGGCTGTCTGTCAGAGAAGATGGTGCAGAAGGGCGGGGCAAACCAGCAGATCAGGTCGGCCACATGGAGGCCTGGTGGAGCAGCTACAGGGGCTGCTAGTAGGCAGGGCCATGCCTTTATATAGGGCTGGGCCCTTGCCTTGATTGGAGGGCCAAGGCCCTAGAAGAGTGGGCCAAAGGGCCCCGGTTTGAGAGCCCTTAAAGGGCTGGACCAGCCACAGATCGGCTAGAATGGGCAGGCTGATCGGTTTTTGTCGGCAGCCCTTAGGGGCTATAAAAGGAGGGTCTCCAGGCCCACATTCCACATCTTCTGGAGCAGCACTTCAGGGAGCAGGAAGGAGCAGCAGAGCAGCACCAGTTGGGCCTATGACCAGGAGGTGAACTGGGCTGAGGAGCTGCAGATTTAGCTCACAGAGGGCTGCCTACCTAGGCTGACACACAGGGCAGCAAGGTTGAGAGGATCATTCTGGATAGAAAGTCTACAGACGCTCGAGGTGGAGCACGCAGGCTCAAGTCTAGAGATATCCGGCAGATAGTAGAAGTACCTTGTGGTAAGATCAGAGGACCACACCATTGGTGGGACTCTGGATCTATCTCTTTTGTATTGTGTCCATAGCTTTGGACGGAAATATATTATTTTGGTGGCTTCTATATCTGGCTGGTTCATTGTCTATTGATGAGTTTGCACAACTATGTGATGCACATTAAGTTAAGAAGTTTGTGATTCCACACCCCTCACACACTGTGTGAGCTCTTGGGCTATTCTTCAGTCTTCCGCTGTGCGTACCCTCTGTTGGTTGATTTCTAACAGAGATCACACGATGGAGGCATTGATAGAACAGCCTCTTCTATCTCTCTTCTTTCCCACTCACCTGTTGTCAACATCTCTTGATGTCACCTAGAGAGAGGGCCTTGTTTGTGGGTGTGCCCGCCTAGTGAGTGAGGCTAGGGTAGATGAGTGAGGGCCAGTGTTGTGGGTGTGCCCGCCCCTCTTGTGAGGCTCAGGTAGAGTAGGGTTGGCAGGATACCCAGAGAAGTTGTTGCTACTAGCTATTAGTTTCTTGTTGATTAGTTGCTGGAGGAGTTGCTGCCCACGTGCGGGGCTGTTCAGGGCCTTCTTGAGGCCTGCTGTGCTGCCGCGTGGCATCCCCTTTTGAGGCGCCTAGGGAGTTGGCTCCGTGATGAGCAGGTCGGAGGGCACAACCCCTCATATAGGCTGGTGCAGCTTGCTGTGGAGGGCTAGGGGCAGTTGGCCCTAGGGCGCTGCTTGGGCTGGCAGGCCCATGCAAAAGGGCCTTGTGCAGCCCTATATAGGAGGCTGTAGGGTCGGCCCATGCAGGCAGCTGGTCGGCCCAGCCCCTTGCTGGATGACTAGGAGGCTGGGGGCTATTTATAGGCCCTCCCCACTTGCACATTCATCTCACTTGTTTTCCGGTGCCTGGCAGAGGAGCAGAGTCAGCCCAGTTTAGCACCTGAGGAGTAGGATAGTGAAGCAGCTCTTCCACTCCCTTGTGCTTCCTTCCACTTGTTGTTGAGCTGTTTGTTTCAAGCTCTCGAGCAGCCCGTTGGTTTTGAGGTTTTCCCCCAAGTTGTAGCAGGGTCTTCTCCAGAGATCAATTGCAGTTCTCATGTGCCATTACTGAGTGTGGAGAGTGGTGATGGAGTCAGTGTTGCAATCATACGACCTTGCTAATCTTGTTCTTGTTGGAGTTTCCTGGCCGGATCTAAGAGGAAGAGGACCTTGAGATCCTTTGAACAGAAGGAGCGCAGGACCTTGTGCAATTGGGGAACCGGGTCAATGCTCCTTCATTTTCCTTAGTTGTATCCCTCAAGTGATCAACCATGTGAAGCGGACGACGCTGGTGAAAGGGTATCTAGGAGCATTTGGTGTCTCTCTACAAAATGGTCTCCCCAATGAAGCATGTCTCCTTGGAAGTCCAGATGCTTGTGTTGAACCCCGCAAAGCTGGCAGCAATACGGGAGCACAACAACAAGTTGGAGGCAGGAGGTCCTTCGGCAAGGTAGGAGATCTCTTCGGAGGACATGGTCATCATTTTGCTGTCCCATCTTTTCGGACATTACTTAGTGTTCTACTCATCCTTGATTACACGTGGGAGACTCAACACTCTCACGTAGCAAGAGTTGGTGCCAATGGTGTTGGACCAAGAGGAGCGGTTTGACAACTCCCCACAAGGTGGATGCTCGCACATCTTGGCCACCCGGCAAAAGGGTTCAGTAACAACAAAAGGGTAAAGGAAAGTATTTTGAAAAGAGTTCGATGCGAACCACGAGGCCTTGAAAGTGAATGTTCATGTAAGCACTATGCCGAGAAGAGTCACTGTTGGAGAATGTGCCCTCTGCAAAGCCATGAGATGGATATCGGTTTTATCAGTGCAACTGCAGCCCCCAGAGTAACATCAATATTTGTTCGTGTGGAGATCGTGACATAGGAGTTCCATCTTCTTTGGGTTGGGAGGCGGAAGATCACATCATCAGAGAGTCTCAAGACTGGATTGTGAACGACGATGCTTCTGGGCACATGACACATTTTTCAGATTGGTCCCAGGACCTTCGGTGGTGGTCATGTGATATTTGCGTTGGCGATAAGTCCATTTACTAGTTGAAAGTGAGAGAAGGTTGAAATAATTCTCGTAGAGTCTATGGCCATCGAGGACAAAGCAATAGGCTGGTTAGTTTGGGAAGGAGTAATTGAAGACGAGATCTACAAACTCCCCGCTCTCTCTTCTCTTACATGTACCTACTCATCTCATTGCTTCGTGGCATTCTCAAGATGGTGGAGCAGGAGTGGAGCCTTGGAGTGACTCACATGGAGATCCAGGCATGAGGAGATGTACATCCAAAAACAGTTGTACCCCAGATACGGAAGCAATCTCATGGAGCGGTGAAAAGCAACTAGCCTTGTCACCAATTGAGGTTGAGTACCAACTGCTAGTGGAGTTGCAGATGAGACGGCGCATTTGACAGAGGACACGAAGCTTCTTTAAATGCTCTGTAATTACCCGGGTTTGGCTAGACGGCCAGGAGTTGAGAGAGGTTGTTAAAATTAGGAATCTCTTGTTTGTACTATAGAGAGTGAGGGCTTTATATTCTCCTGTAGAATTTGTAGTTAGATGGAGAAAGTGCCAAGGCATAAGCCTCAACAAATAGGCGGGTTAGTGCTTAGTTAAGGCCATGTAAAGGCTTAGTTAGGGCTAGGAACAACATGCAGATTCGGGCTAGGATCACCTTGACTAGGGTCGAGTCAAATCCGCCTGACGAGTGTTAGGTAAATGTGACCTGACCAAATCAGGTTAGCAAACAAGCCAACGCGACCCAGTCAGGTTAGGTCGGCCAATCTATAAATTGGGCCATTGCGCCATTGTATCGTACCATTCGCATCGAAGTTCAGCTTGGGGTGCATTATTCTACCTTCGAGTGCGATCTTCTAGTTGTGATTTTACTTGGTACTAAAGACCAGAGTTTTTTCTAGCACTTGTTCCTTGCAATCCATTGCAGTTTGGATGTGCAGAGCACTCTTCCTAAATGCAACTTTCTCTCTAGATGTTTTTTAGCTCTCTCTATTGGCAGATCTCTCTTTTTTGTTTGCTTTGTTCACTGCACTTTGACATGGTATCAGAGTACAAGGTCGTGTAATACCTTGGTCAAGGAGAGTGTACGGGGTTGATGATGGAGTCGTACGAGCTGGTTGATCTTATTCTTATTGGAGTTCAAGCAGGGAATGTGAAATCAAGTAAATACGTATAATTTTATGTTATTAACTAACTTGATAACACAATCATGCTAGCAATTAGAAATAACATCTTCGAGAGTGACTTGGTAACCAAAAATTATCAGTTGCTATTTGCTCATACACTGGCAGTATAATATATTGTTGATATATGTCTATATATTGGAGGTATAATCTAGGATACCGGTGGTATTTGAGCTTGTATTAGTGATATAGTTTCTATATAGGCAACGGGATCACGATGGGTTTTTCACCTGTGCAGAGCTTACTTGGTGATGGCCTCGCACTGGATTTGGGCTTCGTGATGCTCTATCTAATTCTCGGATTATGTGGGGTGGAAAAGCGTCGTTATAGTTGCCTTGTAAATGTTGACGTGTATTGTGTTTTAGGTGTTTAGAGGTGTATTTGTGGCATGTTCCAAAATTTCAAAGGCACAGATGATGAAGATCCTTACAGTCACTTGCAGAGTTTCTTGCGTGTCTGCCATATCAATGGCGCAACTACAGATGAAGAGTACGTGGACTATTTTCCATGTATCTTAATCAATAATGCTCAAAGGTAGTTTAATCAATTTTCAGTTGGGTATTTTCTTGATTGGTATGCCATGTTAGAAGTCTTCTTGCGCAGGTTTCGATAGGAAATTAATGAAGAAGATGTGAGAACAAAGTTGATTGAACTAAAGCAGAATAAAGGCGAGTTCATCCAAGACTTTGTACTTAGGATGAGAGCTCTTATTAATCAGTTGAGTATAGTTTTGGATGACAAGTCTATGCGATCCTAGTGATCACATGTTGTACCCAAGTTGATTTGTGTAAGCTAGAGATAGTCAATCTGACCAGAACCTATGAGGACCTATGAGGGTTTGAAAAACAAACTAAAGAAGAAGGATGCTGCTAGTAGGTAAGGGTTGGTAGGAGCCTATGAGAGTTCAACCCTAATGTGTCTAACTTCGACACTATCCCACAAATTTCATGCTATCATGTTCCCTTGATTCTGATTACCTCTAGTAGGAAACTTTCTTGATGGAATACCATATATATGCCCAAAAATATATAAAGAATAAATAAAGAAACAACCAACTTGTGCGATGTCTTGCGCCAGTAGGCCGAAGTGGATGAGGACAACACAACTCAAAACATGGACAGAGAGGTATATCAGTTACAATATTGTATTGTATGGAAGGTGGAGCGTAGCAAAGTTTGACGAGGCACAGCTCCAAGGGTGGATGGAATGGTGTGGCTACAATAGGCTAGCCAGTGTTCCAAGGGAGGTGCGATGGAACGGAGCGATGGGAGGTAGGAGGTGTGATGGCAATGATTAGATGTTTTGGACCGAAACAGTCACACTTTTTAGAACACAGTGATGGTCCTGATGGAAGTTCATGGAATAAAGCCACTGAAGATTTGTTCGAAGTGACTTGTGCAGTATTTTGAAAAATTTTTCCAAATGATTAAAAACTTTTTGAAATGGGTATATTTGGATTATTCCCTCCCTCTCCTTATCTCTCTCCATGAGTCAAGTAAAATTTGTCTCGGCTTTCATATCAAGTTTTCTTATGCCATGCTTTTAGAATCTTAATAGCTTATTCAAAGTTCGATTGACATTCAAGTATATTTTTAAAAAATTTAACCAATTTACGTTATTTCTTTTTTGGATGAATTAGGCATCAACAAGAAATAATATATGAACTACATATTACACAAAACATATATAAAACTATTCATGCATAAGATAATTATATTACTATGAATCACAGTGGTATGATTTAAGAGTGTCTTCAGTGGGAGCCAATGGCAAAGAAGCTATTATAGATCCTATAAACAAGAAGGAGACTTTGAAGAACGTTCAAAGAAGGCAAGATGGAAGATAGTGGAGAAGGCAAACATGGAGAATCACACATTCAATATCTCTCAAGAATCACACATTCAATATGAGATGAAGGCAAATGGGGAGGATCGCACATTCAATATTTGTGAGTGAAAGATTGGAAATAAAGTTATTGGGGATATGGTTGACAATGCATAATTATTATCCATTATAATGGGGGAATGCAAGTACAAGTGTTTAAGGATGCTATTTTGAGTAATTCTTTGGGCATGTCAAATCCAATTAGTTTAGAACTACGATACTTGTACATGTTTTGGTGCTTCCTATGCATACATCTTTGAAAGAAAACTCAAACTTCTATTGGAGGGTTTCGCTTGGTTTCCCTATATCCTAAGCCCTATACGCTATTCCCAAAATCTTATATCCTATACCCTACACCCTAAACCATATACTTTAAACCCTATATCCTATAGCCAAAACCCTAAACCCTAAACCCTAAACCCTATAACCTCTATCCAAAACCCTATACCTTATACTCTCAACCCCATACCCTATATTGAAAACCCCATATCCTATACCCTAAACCCTAGACCCTATATCCTATACCTTATATCCTAAATCCTATACCTCAAAGCCTATACCCAAGTCCCTAAAGCCTAAACCCTATACCCCTAACCTTATACCCCTTATACCCTTACCGTACCCTAAACACTAAACTCTAAATTCTAAACCCTAAACCCTATACCTTTAACTTTATACCCTAAATCCTATACCCTTAATCTTATACCCTATACCTTAAAACCCTATACCCTATACCCTAAAACTTATACATTTTCTTTGAAAATTCATTGCAATGGTCCCTTCATATGGAAGATTGGGAGGAGTTTGGAGATCAGACAGCCACTTTACGTGTACAAGGAGAGGTTATGAAACAAGGGCGACAGTTGCATGAATGGTGAATGCATGAATGTTTGAATTGATTTATTTTTAATTTAATTTAATTTGGTACAGACATGCATAAATATGATACTGATTGTTTACTTGAGGATGGACTACAAA
Organism: Dipteris shenzhenensis; assembly: GCF_047967505.1. Lineage (NCBI taxonomy): Eukaryota > Viridiplantae > Streptophyta > Polypodiopsida > Gleicheniales > Dipteridaceae > Dipteris > Dipteris shenzhenensis. Next base: position 14,039,104 of record NC_141604.1, read on the forward strand.
TTGCTTCCATTCAAACATTGCATTCATGATGAATGATAGATGAATTATTTTTTGCTCATATTTTTTAGGGTTTAGGAAGAACTTAGATGCAGAAACATATGAACTTGCATATGATCAAACTGTTCATGATACAAATCATTGTATATGATTGTTTATGAATTAAATAATTGCATCAAATATGCGCTTCATGAATAGTAATGAAAGATAGGAGACACATGGATGCTTTATGATAGGGGAACCTTGTATTTTGCGATAAATCATACATCCAAACTTAGATTAAGCATGTAGTTGTCTCGTTAAGCACCTAGTGTTAGTGTGCGCCATGGCTGAAGACAAAACAAAACAATTTTTAATGGTCGTATATTTGAAGCAACTTCCTATAGAATTCGAAAGATATTCACAATACAAGGGCAAGTATTTTGGAGGACAATTGCACAAGAGGGATATAATGGTAGGCGTAGAGGAAATCTAGCCAATGGATGATATGGTCAGATTCTTTAAACTAATGCTACTGTTGATGTGGCTTATGCTTTGATTTTGGGACTTGCATTTCTACATGAACATGCTTGGTTCATTGCGACTTGCATGCTTCCAATATTGTTTTAGATTGGGTTCACAAAGGGCAGGTCCAATTAGGGACTATTTGGGTCCGTGCTCTCAAATTTTGTGAGAAAAGAGGTCCCTTGATGGCACCCAAGAAACGCGTAGAGCCGAAAGTTGACTCTATGAAGCTTGTGTCAAAAAGCTAAAATTTGTGTTGGTCCTTATAAGTGGATCACCTCGGGGCTCTTGGATCAGTTGGTGCCTTCTTCATGCTCAGTTGCCTCCATGGTATATGCTCTTGGTTGGGTTTTCAAAGAGTTAGCCTTTTTTTGCGATGGATGTACTAGAAATTCTAGGAGTTACACTGATAGTTCTAGACAGTAGAAGAGCCATTGTTGTGAACTATGAATGCTCGACTCAGGTGTAGAGGGAAAGTTGCCATGAGACCCATGATAGAGATGGAATTGAACCTATTTTTGAAGAATAAAACCATGATATTGATCCAACTCTTTTACCAATTTGAATATATGGATTCTTCTGTGTATATCCATTGATCATTTAATATATGTTGCCTTGTACATGTTGTGCCGTACATGCAATGTATTTTAAGTAGATAGTTGGAATTTATTTTCGTAGGTACATGCATGGTTCAACATTGGGAATGCATTAGGAGGGGATACATAGGGAGAGATTGAAAAAAAAATGTGCCCATCGTGATGACTTGAATAAATGTTATTTTCTTTTTAAAAGAATTGTTCTTTATGGCGATAAAAATGGAAAATTATGGGCTATAGCATATATTTTTTGTGCAAGCAAATACTCCATCCTTGAATGCTTGCAATTTTAGTGACAAGCATATGGAGGAGTGTTCAGGTAATGTTGGAGGGATGAGGTGTTGAACAACAAACAATGGATCTCTATAGTAGTTCCTCGCTAAAGTAGTGAAGGTTATAACGAAGAATAGTAAGTAGGCAGAGCCATTGGGATTGAATACCTAGAGAGGTGAGCAAGGGTAATGTGTAACCTTTGTTAACCTCTTGCAATGATAGACATGGAAAGTGAGGGACCCAATTCTACACCAACGAGGATATGTTGGCATCATGCAAAAATAACTTTTGTTAGAGATGAAAGGACAACCGCCATATCATAATGATCTCCCTCTGATCTTTTGCTAGAAAGTGTATATCCAATTTGTGAGGGGAAAAACAATGGACTTCTTCTCATAGTGCAAATATCAGGGAAGAAAAAGAGGAGCAAGGTCAGATTCCTAGACTTTTTATCACCTAGGATACACTATCAAAGGATTTAACAGATTCACGAGACTAGTAGCAAAGCACATAGAGACACAACTATGAGAGCAAATGTGGGCACGAGCAGAGGAGTTGAGCAAGGTCCGGGAAGATAAAGATGTTGCAAATGCTTTGCTCAGTGGTATTTGAGCTATCAAGCTCATGACAATGTATTGGAAGGTCTTAGAATTGAATGTTTGAATGCACGCTCAATTGAAATTTTGACTGGCACAAGAGGCAAATGCAAGGAATCAGTGATGTCTAGCAATGTGCCATGAAATGTAGAGAATATTCTTGTTAGGTGGCCAAGATAGATTGCCGATAACGATTGATGATCTTGCACCAAATGTTGCATTAGGTGGTCAAGATCCAATTTGTGCCACATCTCTTGACGTCTCTATGGGAGTTTACGTGACAGTTTGTGGCCATCGCTTTCATCTGATTTGTCTTGTTAGGAGCCTTTGAGTCAATTACTTTTATGTCTTTGTAGCTATGAGTTTTTGAAAGCAAGTATATAACTCTAGGTTTCAGACATAAATACCCAAGTGATACATTTAAAACTTCACATGGTGGGGAGGTGATTGTATTGGGTGTTTGTATTCTTACTACATCCAATACATGCTGGACTTTCCTAATGCACTGTGAACAACAACATAAGAAGCCTAGCATCTGTTGGATGGAGACAATGCTAGTGTTCTTTCTCATAAGGTTAAAAATCAAACCTAGCGTGTTTCTTTTGGCCTCTTGCTCTAGCTCATGCTTGCAGTCAACAAAAGGGTCTCACTAGCCTGATTGCATCTGTAAGAAAAAATATGAAATGTTATTTCAATAATGCATATTTCATTAAAACAATACTTATAAATGATGCATATGCTATTCCATATCTCAAACTAGGAGAGCTCTCAAATTATAACATATATACAATTTTGTATAAGCAAGCAAGCACTTGATCATCATTATCGACAACCTTCTCTGGGCTTTCAAGCATGGGATATGGACATCATATCAATTTGCATCCCAAAATTGTGGCCAATATATCTCTTCTTGCTCGTTCCATTCTTGCACCAAATCCTCAAGCTCTTCATTTTGAAGATTGTTAAATAACTTGTTATTTGTATACAAAGACAACAATTTCTTCACACTATCTGCTAAAATTCAAGCACGAGTGTGGTACTACAAATATGTTTATACATGCTCCAATTATGCTCGATACTTGAATTGATAATATTTTGAGCAAGAAAATTTATTGCAAGAGGTTGCAACTTCTCACAATTAGACCCATTTATATACCACCACTGGTTCCTTGGCCATCTTCCTCACATAATTGGAGTTAAAGACTTCTTCTTTAATGCATTACTTAGTGAATTCCTACATGCAGTTACTGAAATCAGGTGGGTCTAGGTGATATGCATGCACTACATTGTGAAAGTTTAGAGTACCTCCCGCACTAATTTATTTGCATGTTCCACCACTTAGGATCTAACAACAAGCTTTCACTATGCAGACAAACATAGGCACCTTAGCATCAAAAGCTTTTAGTGCAAGCATGATAGGTCAACTCATAACAATTTTTTCTTCCACTCCTTTCTAGGATATTGTATTTGTAATCATAGCTTTCACATTGCTTGATTCGTTTCTCTTGTCCTTTGATTTTAGATCTTGTAAAGTGACTTGTCTCTGTGGTAGATTCTCTAAAATGAATTCCATTATATAGAAACCCTATAGAAATGAGTGTAAAATCTTGTAGCAACAAGCCTCTTAAGCACTTTGTTGGAGTTTTGTCTACATATTCCAAGAACTTTCTGATATGTCATTATGAATATTGCTATTTATCTTTCATCATCCACAATTTTTTGCAAGTTGTACTTGGCTTTTTATACCAATCTTGTAAGACGAGGTCTAATTCATGCATTACATCCACCAAAATAAAGGTTCTTATACTTTGTTTTCAAATCCCACTGGCATGTCTACAAGTCTCTATATTATGACTTATATAACATTTTTGGACCCCACCTTGTCTGCTATGTATTCGCGAAACTTGTTCTCACCACTTTTATTGTAAGACTTATAGAAGGCTTCACCCTTGGGAGAGACAACTATTGTAAGACTTATAGAAGGCTTCACTTCTATTGTAAGACTTATAGAAGGCTTCACCTTTGGGAGAGACAACCATGACATTGATGAGAGAGTGACGAGTAACATTCATCCATTCATCTAAAATAGTTGTACAACCTATTGAAGCCAAATCATCAATGATAGATTCCTTCACCCGCTGCTACATATTATGTATGCAGCATCTAACAATGTGGTGTGCATGACATAATAGGATAGAATCACAAAGTTTTCATCATATTTCCCAATATATTGTTGCAAGGATATATGCCATGAATGATTGCAAACAAGACTCAAAGGTGACCCATAGCAATAACTATGTTTGCATCATCAGCTTGGGCATTTTCCCTGCAAGGCTTCTATGATTGTTGGTTGCCTATTCAGACTACTGCTCTAAGGCGTGTGCGAAGTATCATGTCCATCAGCGTTTGCATCATTAGCTTGGGCATTTTGAAGTTGGTCTCCATCAAGGCTTCGATGATTGTTGGTTGCCTTTTCTAACTAGAAGAATAGATCCTAGTATAAGGACTTGCATGATCAAGATTCTTGGTGCTTTCCCCCAATACTCTCCCATGTGATATCCACTCTATGACTGTTGTTCGTAGTAAAGGATTTGCCACATCATATTGAACCTTGGATGATTTATGAATTTTTGCTGCAATTCATTTGCAATCTCTTTTGCACTAGTTTCTTCACACTTATTAATATGAAGTTTATTATCACTCAAAAAATGTCGAGAAACTATTCATTTGCAATCTCTTTTGCACTGGTTTAATGCAACCAAGCCTAACCTAAACAGAAGAGTCAAAGCTCATACAAGCCTATGTTTTGTACACTTTAGTTATGAAAATTCAAACGTCGTAAAATACACACTTTAAACTCTAATTTTCTTCAAAGAATTGCCCAGTCCCCAATACTAAAAAAGTAAAAGACTTCACACTCCCAAGAGACCCAGAGGTATAAAACACTAACTTTGGTGTCCTTCAAACAATTGCCTAAGCTCGAATACTAATGAAGTAAATGAGATCACAATCCTAAGGAACAAGAGACCCTCTGCACATCCTCAATATTGTATTCTCTTTCTTAGAGTTGGCCAAGTCTCAATGCACATGTGGTGTAAGAACTCACAACCCCAAGAAGAAGGACACACTTACAACTCTACATAGTGGAAACTCTCTATAATCTATCCTCTTTCTTAGAAATAACCAAGCCCCAATGCATACACATGCATAAGAGCTCACAATCTTAGAAAGATGATATGCTATTGTACTGGCATTTCCATCAATTTATTTTTTATACATAGGAGATTTTATATATACCTTTGATATAAGACTAAATATAAGCGGTATAATGCTATCAGTAAAAAGGATTATAGTGATGGTATGTCGTATTTACCACCACTGGTAGACCCACATTATCGATGGGCAAGTCATTTGATCAATGATTATAGGGTCATTGTGAATATTAATGTGAATTTGAGATTGAGTAACTTGATTACCACATGTGATCATCTAATCACATCAGTACACAATCATGACATTCAAAACCTTGAGTTCAAGTGACCAGTGTCAGATCAATTCCTACCTTTGCTTCTTTTGGCTCTGTCTGAGGTAGACTTTTTTGCCAACCTGTAGCCGATAGGTGGATGCTGTTGCAGCATGTGGTATAGAATTGGCATGTAGAGCATTGGATTGCTGATTACTTCCCCATGCGTTTTGAGGTCATCCCTCATCTGGTTGCAGAAAGTCTGCCCAATTTGTAGCCTCGGGATCCACCAACCGCAGCAAGATATTGGGCACAATGGACTTGAACTTGCCTTCTTCTGTCATTGCTCCCACTTGAACTAGGAACCTCGTTCCAAATGAGTCAAGCAATATCAAAAGTGCATAGAATGGAAGAGAAGGAAATACATAGATATACGTGGTTCACCCAGTTTGGGCTATGTCCACAAATAAACAGCTAGTCCTTGCATTTTTCTTATCCAACAAGCAAGAAGAAAGATACAAGAAGTATATCCACTGCTATGTGAGCCACAACCTTATTCTAGAATTTTGACCACACAACTCATGCATTAATTTTCATGTATTTTTTGGCTTCAGGGGTGCTACCCCCATGAAAGAGCACCATGCAAGTCTATAATTCACAAAAATATCTAATACCATTAAAGAAGGAAGTAAGCCAATGCTAAAAGGCAAGTTCTTATGTGCTACTAATGGTTTCCCCATAATTAAGGTGGCGGATTCATCAATATATTTGATCTAATTGCCAAATTTATGAATGATGATATTTACTTTAATGCATCAAAATTAGAACACCCTTAAGTATTTACAAGTTGCGAGCCTGGCAACCCAAAATGCTCAATTTTCCTTTTGCATGCCAAATATGTCCTACATTTAATTTGCCTCACCGAGGAGCAACCAACTACCTCCTGCATCCCGCCATGGGGGTATTATTCTGTTCCCACCCTACACCACCTACTACCGGTTGATAGGGTTCTTGAGCTGGTTGACAGGGTTCTTGAGTAGTGCCTGTAAGAGAAAGATGGCTATGTCAATGAACAGGATCCGAAGCTTCATTTGGGGAACTCTTGGGCATGATGAAGTCTGAGCAACTCCTCCAATTGTCACATGTGCAAGGGCAGTTTTCATAGAGATTGGTGAAGCTTTACAATGATGACAATTTAGACATAAAAATGCATTGCTAGGCATAAAGCAGCTGGATTATTATTGCATAATGACTGAGTGGCTTTAATTGTATGACTGACTATCTGCTCTAACCTTTTGACTCAATAGACTTTGTTGCAGGCTTCTTCCCCAGCATCTTCAAGAGCATTATCATCACTGCTGCCTTTTGATGAGACTGGTTAGAACCAAGGGCGCAACAATCCCCAACCTACACCTCCATTTTTGGTGCTCAATAATGTGGAGCTGTGGAGCAACTCTTCTCTTGCATGGGGGTTGGTAATTACCTACTCGTCACTATCCTAGTGCATGGATTCATTGTTTTACTTGGCACACTATATGCCCCTCACTGCTCGAGTAGTAGAGAATCCATATGGAAAGAGCTTTCTATCTAGATTGCAAACCATGAAGCATTGCTCATGGAGATTGGAATTTCACAACCTCTCTATCAGTGAGTTTTTTGATTGCTAGCATTGCAATGCCTACAAGGAAGTTGTCTCGGGACAAAAAGAAAGTTGCTATCTAATACTAGGGACTTTGGGAAAGGTATTCTATTCAGGCATGTTGAGAAATCTAGTTGTATGATGGGCTGATTGACTCTAGTAGAGGAAACATTTATTGATATAAGGAGCCTACCAATTTTGTTTTGCCTACTACATGTACAATAATTTGCTTGATTCTTTTATGCCTGATGCCATTCTGCTTGCTGATTCACAGGAGTCTAGGGTAGTGCAACGCACATACCATTTCTATATTTCAGATGATAGGAAACATGCCCAGAGGATTCACTCTCAAAAAAAGGGGGACGTCACCTGCGTGCATGAACTTCCAAAAGACCCCCTATATACCATCCATGTGGGAGGATGAAACACCCCTATTTAAGCTTATAAGGATACTACCAAAAGCATACTATGTCCCCCCCTTTCCTTAATTCTACGCTATTTCTTAATCATTTAGATTATACCATAAGAATATCAAATAACATCCCTTGATATGGATTAGAAGAATGTCAAATATTTGTTAATGGGCTATCCAATCTTATTTCCCCCCCTATTGTGGCCTAAAACTAGCCATAGTTTAGGCTTGGTTTGTTCATATGCTTGGTACTATAACATGATAATTACAACTAGTCAAATGTGTATGTACGTGTCTTTTTCATGTGTGATTTATAGTGTCCTACCCCCCTCCCTAAGATGGCATGCCCCCCTAATTTAAATTTAATATTGGGCAAAAGTAAAAAAATCCCCCACCCCTATTGTATAAGCTTATGCCTCATCTCAAAAAACCCCCCTATTGTACACTCATGTGATATCATAAGGTGACCCTTGTGAATCCCCCGGGGGAACATGACACCTTATTTGTACAACATGCTTTTATATTTCATTGGGAATGGCCAAAAAAGGAAAATCCCCATGCAAAAAATATAAAACAACATTGGGTGTGGTCAAATGGTGTTGCCTCTCAATTTAAATCAGCCTGTTGATTCTACTTTGTCTAAAGGTTCAAATTCCTGATTGGTCTAGACATGATGTGGAATTTCTTTAAGTCTAGCCATGGCAAGGGTGAATATGATGGGATGTGGTGCTGTTATTAAGCAAGCTCTATTTAACATGCCCTCGAGAAAAAACTCAATCATGCCCATGATGCTGTAACATGGATAACAACCAACTTCTCCATAGGTGCGTATTCAACATTAAAAAACAAAGCCTTAAGAATAGTGTAGTACATAGAGTGTTCCATGAAGTGAAAGTGGATGAAGTACATAGGAGAAGCCGGCACAATTGTGAGAAAATTAAAGGAGTTTGTGGTCTGCACAACATATGGGGCTTTTCAAACAACCAACTGATTAAAACAAGAATTTTTTTTTGTTTTTGCGGTGCGTGCATCATAGGGGATCATGACGATTGTGAGAACATTGCACCTGTGAAGACATGGGAATGAGTTCAAGTTTCCCCTCTACATTCAGATGGAGTGACAAACAATGGAGACACAACAACGGCTCACCACAATTTGAGGAGAGTTTTGATAACATCATGGACTGTCTGGAAGAGGGGGATAACTTTGCAGTTGTCGCTGCCTCTGGGGAGAATGAGGAAGATGGCCCATACTTTATGTTGCAATTCACAAAACCTAAGCACAAGGTTGAGCTAGCATTTAAGGATAATTGGGGAACAACCTATGAGAAATAGGATGTAGTTTTTTGATACAAAAGAACATCCAAGAGAGGCCACATAAGAGTCCATAAACATTTGTGTACTCTCATCTAGTAAGAGCTATTAAGTCCAAGATGCAACCCATGCCACAACGAAAGAAGGGCAAGAGTGTCTTCAAATTGGCTTTAGACACACATGAGCACATCTTGGGGTGTCTTGGAGTGGGGACAAGGATGACTAAGATAGTACTAAGAAAATGTAGTCTCATTGCCCTTATCCTAGAAAATGGAAAATGTATTTGAGACTATGCTTCTTTTAGTAAATCCCAAACTAACCACTGCGCTTGTTTTTGTAAATCCCAAACGATAAATCCATGCTTGTTTTTAGTATATCCCAAACAACCACCGTTCTACTTTTATTAAATTGTTTTTGTAAATTCCAAATGATAAATCACATGCTTGTTTTTAGTATATCCCAAAAAACCACCATGCTAGTTTTATTAAATTATTTTTGTAAATCCCAAACGATAAATCCCATGCTTGTTTTAAGTATATCCCAAACAACCACCACACTGATTTTATTAAATCCCATAACAAATCATCACACATCCACAAATCCTTTCATCTTGTAATAATAGAAGAAAACCACTGCGCTGGTGGGCTGTTGATATCCTAGTGCAACCAACCAGCATGGTGGCGACCACTTATCCTGCACTACTACCCTGCTATCCTAAAATTTATTGCATAGTGCTATACTAAATGTTGGCTCTTTCCCATGGCTTCCGCGGGAAGAGCAGGGTATTCTCAACATGTAGGGTTCTGAGGCTTTTTGTCACCTACAGATATATCGGGGTTGTCGTTTGTAGTATACATGGAGCTTAGGACCTTGAGTCGTGTTCCGGTGAGAGATGTAGGCTTAAGTGTAGTAAGCAAACATAGTGCATGCATGTGTAAAAGGAACGTGTATCATCATGGTTGAGGTAATGAAGGCTTTTGTCTTCATTGGGGGTTGTAGAGTTTAAGAGGAGTTTAAGGGTTAGAAGGAGGTTCTAGAGTTTAGAAGGAGGTTCCAAGGTTTAGAAGAGGTTCCACGGTTTAGAAGAGGTTCCAAGGTTTAGAAGGAGGTCCAAGGTTTAGAAGGAGGTTCCAAGGTTTAGAAAGAGGTTCCAGAGTTTAGAAGAGGTTGCAAGGTTGAGGGTAGAGTACATGGTGGAGAACTCGTCTCCCTTGTAGATCATGGAGGTTAAGGGTTGAGGAACTAAGAGTTTAGGGGGAGCATAGGAGTGGGAGAGAAAGAAGGTATAAGAGCATGGGGGAAAGAAGAGAGAGGAGGAAGGAGGAAGGAGGAGGAGGGAAGAGGAGAAGGGAGGAGGAGGGAGTTGAGGAGGAGAAGGAGGGAGGAGGAGGAGGGAGAAGGAGAAGGAAGGAGGAGGGAGGAGGAGGAGGAAGAGGGAGGAGGAGAAGGGAGGAGGAGGAGGGAGGAGAAGAGGGAGAGAATGGGTTGCAAGGTTGGAGGAGAGGGGAGGAGGAGTTGCAAGGTTAGGACATGCTTTTGGACATAGAGTGCAAGGAAGCATGGACACTTGAGACAATTGCTTGGAATACCAAAGTAGAACTCAACACAATGTCCCAAAGAGTGTGGGATTCATTCCATTATGGGGTATTTATACAAGTTGGTGAGCTTCTCTCTCTGCATGTAGGAATTATAAGACATTCTCTCTCTACATGTAGAACTTACATATAGAAGTTGCATGTGGGAGTTGCATGTAGGAGTTGCATGTAGAACTCGCATGTAGGAGTTGCATGTAGGAGTTACATGTAGAACTCACATGTAGGAGTTGCATGTAGAACTTGCATGCAGAACTCGCATGTAGGAGTTGCATGTAGAACTCGCATGTAGGAGTTGCATGTAGGAATCGTATATAGAGCTAGCATGTAGAACTTGCATGTAGGAGTTACATATAGAACTTGCATGTAGAAGTTGCATGTAAAATTCGCATGTAGAACTCGCATGTAGGAGTTGCATGTAGGAGTTGCATGTAGAACTCCTATGTAGAACTTGCATGTAGGAGTCGCATGTGGGAGTTGCATGTAGAACTCGCATGTAGAAGTTGCATGTAGGAGTTACATGTAGAACTCGCATGTAGAACCTGCATGTAGAACTTGCATGTAGGAGTTGCATGTAGGAGTTGCATGTAGAACTCACATGTAGGAGTTGCATGTAGGAGTTGCATGTAGAACTCGCATGTAGAACTCGCATGTAGGAGTTGCATGTAGAACTCGTATGTAGAACTTGCATGTAAGAGTGGCATGTAGGAGTGGCATGTAAAAGTTGCATGTATGAGTTGCATGTAGAACTCACATGTAGAACTTGCATGTAGAACTCACATATAGAACTTGCATGTAGGAGTTGCATGTAGAACTCGCATGTAGTTGCATGTAGGAGTTGCATGTAGAACTCGCATGTAGAAGTTGCATGTAGGAGTTGCATGTAGGACTCGCATGTAGAACTTGCATGTAGAACTCGCATGTAGAACTTGCATGTAGGAGTTGCATGTAGAACTCGCATGTAGAACTCGCATGTAAAACTCGCATATAGAACTTGCATGTAGAACATGCAAGTTGGATTTCTAAGAGGAATTATTTCTAGCCTTATGCAAGTATAAGCGGAGCTTTGCCACTACTCTACACACACATTCTGTTCTTTCTAAGTCCATGTTGACACAGAGACAACATACTCCCAGATCCATTTATTACCCGTCCTCATGTTATGGCTTATTGTGAGCACATAGTTGGGATGCCATGTGTGTAACCTAGTGGCTATTGAGCTTGTGGCATGCGAGTCATTCCTGCTGTAATGCTTTTACACCATACAATTTATGGTTTGTAGTTAAGAAGCTTATCTCCTCTTAAGATGGGGTAGATGGTTATGAATTTCAGAGGGGATCTCGTTGCTGAGGCTGTGGACTCTGACATCGAATCTTCTTGGGAAGAGGTTTGGCAAGGGTCTTGTAGTTGAGGCTGGCATTTCTTGCTATCTTGCATACATGTTGGATGCGATTGCACCCGTATCATTAAGCTTGTTAGATAAGTTTGTATGCAAGTCTAATATTTTTGTAATTAGGAGATGGCTGTGATGTTTGGCGGGGGTCTCGTTGCTAAGGCTGCAGACTCTTTTGCCAATTCATCTTGAGTTTTAGCATAGCTTCTTGTCTTGCTTGTGAATTCATTGCATGCTTGGAGAGTATGGAATGAAAGTATGTGATACTATTATTGATGCAATCTATTATGTGCCTATGCAAAATCATGTGAGTGCACGTGATGTGTCGATTAGGTAGGGATTAACTATATGCTTATTTGTGGGATTTAATAGGGAACTAAGACTCAATCATCCCTAATACGAAATTGATTAGGTCTTCCTAAATGTGCAAAAACGTGCATATGTCAGTGAGTGTGCGTGTAACAATCTAGTGCAAACTATATGTGCAAAAATGTGCGTATGCTAGTGAGTGTGCGTTTAACAATCTAATCCTAACTAAGGAAGACTTGGTTTCCTAAATCTTTATTTTTGTTGGGAATGGCTTACATGTTGAAGTAGTAGCGCGCTTCAGTCGGCTCCGGTTTATTATTGTGTTGAAAGGGACTTCATCCAATGTTTCTAGCAGCACAACTCCGATGGGATTCATCTTTCTTACTAGGTAGGGTCCTTGACCTAGATACTTCAATTTCCCCTTGTGTACTTTGGTATTGTATAACAAGACCAAGTCACCTTCGTTGATTTGGACTGTCCATTCCCTTGGGGGTAGTAGGGTGTGCTTTTTCTATGGATGACCATAAAGCTAGACAAGAGTTCTTGGATTACCTCATTGACAAACTTTGTGCCTCTATCCGACACAATTTCAATGGAGCATCTGAATCGGGTGATCACATTTTCGTATAAGAATCTTGCTGTGCTTCTGGCATTTGCCTTTCTGACTGCTTTAGCTTTAGCCCATTTTATAAAGTAATCAGTGGGGCCACAATGATGTAGCGTGCTTGTGTTCCTTTTGCTGCTGGATGTATGGGACCCACATAGTCAATCCCCCATTTTTCAAATGGTTTTTATGCAACAACTGTTATTAGGGGATTGAAGTCTTTGTGTTGTGGTTTAGTAGTCCATTGGCATACATCGTAGCCTTTTAAATATTCATAGGCATCTGCCCACAGTGTTGGCCACCAATAGCCTGCGAGGAGAACTTTTCTTGCTGTGGCTTCCCCTTGGAAGTGTCCTCTTGCAATGCCTTCATGGACTTCACTCACGATTGGCATGATCTCATGAGGCATTACACATCTTCTTAATATCTGGTCCTTGCCCATCTTGTATAGTTGTTCGGTATTGAGTTGATAGGATGCAACCTTTAGAATGATCAATTTTCTGGCATCTACTGCTTTCATTTCAGGGGGTGGACTTCCTGCCATTAAGTACTTAATGATATCTCCACACCACTCTGGAACAACATCTATTTGAAATAGTGGTGGCATTTGGTAAGTCGTCTTCTACTCCAGTGGCTTCTTCTCCCGACTTGACATGAGACATGTGATCGGCAATGTAGTGTTGGGCACCTTTGTGAACCACTATTTTGAAGTTGAATTCTTGAAGCAAGAGGAGTCATCTGGTTATTCTTCCTGTAGTACACAGACGGTTCACAAGATAAAGCAATGCTTGATGGTCGGTGTAGAAGACAAAATCATTTGCTAGTAGATAGTGCAAAAATTTCTTTACACTATACACCATTGCTAGGGCTTCTCTTTCTGTGGTGGTATAGTTGATCTCTGCATCATTGAGTTGTTGACTGGGGCGAAGTAGAATGGGTAGTCTTTCTTATGTTCACTAGGTTGACAAAGCACGCTCCCAATTGCATCCTTGGATCCATCAGTATGAACATGAAAATTAATATCCCAATTGGGAGATATAAGGATGGGTGTTGTGATTAGGTGCCACTTTAAAAGCTCAAAGGCTTGGTCGCACTCTTCGGTCCATAAGAATTCCACTAATAATTTGTAAAGTGGTCTAGCTATCATGCATACTGCAATATAAATCTTCCATAATAGTTGGCATGTCCCATAAAGACCTGTACACCTTTGAAATTTATAGGAGGAGGCAATTCCATGATGATTTTGATTTTGTCCATGTCAGTTGCAATCCCATGTTGAGAGACGATGTGTCCCAAAACAACTCCGTGGGTGACCATGAACTGGCATTTTATTGGATTTAGGGAGATGCCATACTTCCTGCATTTGATTAGTACTGCTTCAAGACATTTGAAGTGGTCTTTTTTGTTTGAATGGATGCACAAATCATGCAAGAACACCTGTAAAAAATTATTCAGAAATGACTTGAAATCTGTGAACATGACTCGTTGAAATGTGGCTGAGGCATTACAAAGGCCGAATGGCATGGCTCTATATGGAAAAATACCCCATTTTGTAGCAAATTTTGTTTTTGATTGGTCTTTAGGAGAAATTTACACTTGGTTATAGCCACTGATATGTTTCTGTTAAGGATAGGGGATAGTCATTCCTAATTGTGGCGGCATTCACATTTTTTAAGTTTATGCATATTCTGAGCTTCTTGTTGCGTTTATGCACAATGACGATGGGTGAAACCCAATTAGTGCACTCTATCTCGTAGATGAATCTGGCATCTAGGAGTTTTTCTAGCTCGTCATAAACCATGGTGCCATATTTAGGATTTGTGTAATAAGGTCCACATACCTTAGGGTGAGCACCTTCCCTTATAGGTATCGTGTGTACTACCACTTATGGTAAAATTCCTTTCATGTCTTTGTATGACCATGCTAGGTAGTCACGGTACTCCATTAGGAGTGCTTTGAGTTTGGTTTCATCTTCTTGTCGAAGCTGTTTGCTAATGAAAACTAGTTTTTCTTCCTCCCCTTTAAGGGCGAGGTTTATTGTGCATGTTTTTGTCGGTCCCTCATAGATTGGAGTTTCTCCAATGCTATCGGTTTCTTGAACTTTAGCTTCCCTTAGTGGTCTTGGCATTGCTATTGGTGCATTGCCACTTGTGTCATTCTTGAAGTATTTCGGCACTTCTTGAAGATCGGCCTCTAATGGTGTTGAACTAGCTTGACATGTGCTATGTGTACCGGGTGGCATAGTTGTATTTACCAATTTGTTAGTCTCTTTTTGACTTTCTTTTTCTGAAGTCTCTTGATCGAGCTTCATTCGCACATGTGGCTTATATTTCCGAAACTTCTTATGTTGGGAACTGTGGGGTAACTTTTCCACCAGTAAGGTGTTTCCAAGTAAGGGCTCATTTGCTGCGCATACTCCTTCCAGTCCCTTAGGGGTCCATTCAAGAGGTGGTGGTTCTGATTTTGAGGGAGTTGGATTTGCAAGATACAATTTGACGATCGTTGTTTGGACTCGTTAAAATTCATTGAAGTGCTCGGCCGTGGCTTTTTTGCGATTTCCTCCTGCTTTCTTGTGGGATCTTCTCTATTATTCAACTTTGGAGGTTCAACTTTTGGGAGTTCGACTGCCATTAGGGCATGCAAAATGGCTGTCATTATCAAAGATTTGTTCTTTAATTTCAGCATTCTCAGCCTCAGTTTCAAGGTCCCAAGGAAAATCTGAGTCATCATTGGTAAAGGTACCTTCTTCAAGTTCATTATCCCACAGCCATAAAGAATGGCATCTTTAGATCGATTGGTTCTTCATGTGTGAGTGGAGGATCTACCTGTAGCACCTTAGCATCTATCTGTGAGAAGATGGGGTCTAATGAATGGCAGTTATCGATGGTTGCCAATGTTTGTATCCAGTTATTGACATTGCTTTGTGAATCACCCGCTATGGCATGCTGTTGCAAGGGAGCTGATTTGCTTGAGATTGTTGTTGAAGATGTATCATCCAATGCTTTAGGCACAATTGGTTTTATAGCTCCTATTAACAGATTCACCTTGACTGCGGTGTCCCGATTCCAGATTGTCAGTCTATCAATTCCCCAGTCATGGAGGACTGATGCTTCCCGTAACCAAGGATGTCCCAATAAGATTTGATAGGATTTTTTGGGGAGATCCAAGATTGTGAATTTAAGGGAAAAGTGAACTCCTGCGACCTTTGTGGACATGCCATTTACTATTCCCAAGGGCTTAGCCCGTGAATCATTGGCAAGGTGTATGTTGAAATTAGCCTTTTGCATTGGTGGGAGACCCCATTCTTTGTAGAGCTCCTTTGATAGGACATTTACATCTGCTGCACAGGCATAGTAATGTTGCATATGTCATCTCTCCAACCCATTTGCACAAGGATATCTTTGGTGTCGTTCATAGGTTGAGGAGGATTTGTGAATTCAATCCATCCTTTGAAACTCTCCCAAAGATTGGGACAATTTCGTAGGAGGATTCCGATGGGAATTGACATAGGGCAACTCAGGATGCTAGAGAGTGTGGCTCCTTCAAGTTGACGTGGTGGTACATTATGTTGTGGAGTCTGTTGTTGGAATAGAGGCTCGAGTATAGTATCAATACTTTGTGGGGCCAAGTCATGGATCGAGTCTTGAGCTTGTTTCTCAACCTCAAATTGAGCTTGTTCCTTTTGTACCCATTGTTGAAGTGCCTGAAAGTGAGCCTTCTCCACCTCTACATTTGGGTATGGAGCTTCTTTTATTTGACGCTTGAGAGTTGATGTGGATGAGCTCGATTGCTCATTGCTTAGCGGAGGTCGAGGCACTTGTGCTTTCTATTTAAGAAGTCGCTATGGTTGGATTGGAATGTTAGGGTCCTTGGTGGCCTCTTTCTGTTGGCATGTAATTACATTTACAGGATGTGATATTACACTTGCTGGACCCAGACTTTGATGGTCCACCCCAATGATGCTGATTGGGATGTCAGGCTTAACCTCTGTTTGTTGTGGGACTTTATTTTTCATGGGACAATCCATACAGGCATTTCCTATGCCACAATCTCTGCAGAGTGGTTGGAAAGTAGCTGGGCTACCAAGAGTGGTTGGAAAGTAGCTGGGCTACCACGATGAGGGCACTCTGCGATGCGATGATTTTTGCCACAACTGTAGCACTTGATTGGTGCTCGATATGTGTTGGGACGTACTTGATTTGAATAAACTGGTATTAGACCCTCTGCACCTTCTACATAGTACACCAGGTACTCTATTTCATACTAAAATGATGAGTCTACTTCCTCAGCTTGTAATTGATGTATTGGAACTGCCTAAGGAGCTGGATTTGGTGCTCTTGGATATGGTCATGGATTTGGATTCTTGAGCAGTTGTGGGACTTATGTTCGAACGGGAACAAGATTTAGCCTCGGAGTTGGGGGCGCTTGTGCAAGTGCTGGTTGCCTGTACACTGGCATGGGTGCCACTTGGTATTGTTGAGGTCGAGGTGGGTTATTACGCATGTTGAAGATGCAACTGTTTTCATCATGGCTGCCGACGACACAAATATGGCACCACAACCATGGCGGTGGATTTGCTTGTGCAGTGATCCTGGCTGTTAGGACCGAGCACTCATTTTCTGTATGATTGGCCATGCAGTGTGGACACCAGACATTTTCTCACCATGGATATGTCTGAGTTGGTGGCTGAGACAAGTGAAGTTTTTGTTCCATGTCCTGCATCATGTCTTCTTTCAGCTTCATGGTCATGGCTTCTAGGTGATCTTCATTTGATGTTTCGGTAGTGGACTTTGATTTGCCCTTTTTCGAGTGCTTATCTCGTGCACTAGATCTGCCATCATCACTGCTAGTGTTTGAGTCAGTCATGCCATCCTCGATGTCAATGGCTATTGCATGAGCATCACTAAATGTTCCATAGCTGCTAATCTTTTTCATATCCTTTCGGATTTTCTTTCTTAGTCCTACAATGAACCATGCTGTGAGGTACTTTCCATTGGGGCATGGGTCACATTTGGTGATTAATCTTTTCATCTTACCCAGGTACGTGCATACATCTTCTCGATGGCCTTGTTCGATCTTGCTTAGTTGGAGAGCGGGATCATCTTGTAGCCTCTTCGTTTGAAAGCATCTTTTAAATTCTGTTTGAAGTAGGTCCCATGTGGCTCGCACTTCCACTAGAAGGTCTAGGTACCATTTAGACGCTTCATCAGTTAAGGCCATGGGAAACCAAGCACCTTGGTTTCATGGGATTGATCTCCACCTACTCGGCATGCGGCATTAAAATTTTGAGGAATCGGGCTGGATCTCCCCTACCATTATATTGGGGAAGTTCCAGTTTTCCCAAGGGGAGCCTGCTTTGAGTGTTATTATTTCTTTGATTTAAGAAATTATCAGCCTCTGCATCGAGGTCGATATCCCCATCATTGTCGCGACGGCATCTAGCCATGTTGTGGTGTAGAGAGCTAAAGGGAGTGATTGAATCTCAAGGGGATTTTGGGGTAGAGGATTTTTGGGGGCGATGTTTGCAGCGGAGTTGTATGTGAATTTGGTGAGTGTTGGAGTTAGAGGCATTGGCCAGAACGTAGCTGCATGTAGATTGGGCGAGATGTGCAAAGGGTGTCTGTACGAAGTGTGGGTGTGTAGTTTGTTGGGAGGGTTAGAGTGGTGTTAGTTTGTGTAGGGACCGTCATGTTAATAATGTGTCTATGATTGTCCTATGTGTGTAAGGAAATGTGCCGGTGTAGACAGATCATCAATCGGAGGTCACAACGTGAAGATACGAGTGAATTTATGTAAAACGAGGTCCACACGGGGGCACGAATGAGCGAGTGCTAGGGATGCCAAAATGGTGTGCAATGGGTGGCAAAAATACCCATAGCATGGTGATTCCATGTGTGAAATTTTGGTTCAAACGAGGTCTAGTTTGGGTCCCAAATGGATGAGTTACAAGGGATTAAAGTAGGGGTAAAATTGGCTTTTTTTGGGGGGGGGTCTTAAGGGTGGTGTGAATGGACTTTAAGTCCAACTGAGGGGTCTGAACCAAGTTAATTCTAGTTAAATTAATTAGCCTATATCCTCCTAGTTACTATAACTGGGAGGTTAACCTTACTGGTTTCACTAACTACAGTTACTACTAACTGAAGGTTAGTTAAACTAACCTAACTGTTAGTAACTAACCTAGGTTAATCCTAACTAAGTAGAACTTAACCTAGGTTGAACTAACCTAACATAGGGTTAGGTTAGGTTAGTTTAAAAAAATTATTATTATTATTTTTTTAATAGAAAATTGTTTGTTGGGGGGGGGGCGTGGTTTCACGCAGGGGGGGGGGGGGGGGGGAGGAGGGTAGAGGGAAGGGAGGGTGGAGGGGTAAGGGGGAGAGCATGGGTGCAGGGCGGAGGGGAGGGGAGAGTGTGGGGA